>NW_009708517.1:0-52830 GCF_000703405.1 Apaloderma vittatum | reverse complement strand
ATGGTAGACAGTTACAAATTAAGTGCTTTAAGATTATTTTTTATTTTATTAATAGAAGTATTGTTAAAAGAGACATTTACCTCTAGATTGTTTAGTTCTGACATGCTATAGTTCCACTCACCTGCAAATCCTATGTTTATGTGTTTTATAAAACTGCTGTGGGTCAGTGACTGCAGTTACTTTGGAGAGATACAGTCACATCTAATGTAGTAGTTGGCTTGTAGCTAGTGTGACAACAAAACAAGGTTTCACTTGTCAAGGAGCCCTGCATTTGCTGTGGGCAAAGGTCAGGGACACAGAGAATTACTGGTAACCAGTTGACATGTGGCTGCTTGTAACTCTTTGATAATTTCCTTGTGTTTGGTCTCTGTGTCTCCTGGTGATCAGCTCATATTTCCATAACAGCAGTATGGGTAATGACTATTGGGAGTGACATCGTGAACTACTGAATTCAGGCTCCGTTAAGGTCAATAGCTACATGCTATTATCCTTTCAGAAATGCTTTTGCTTGATCTAAAAGTTTTTGGTCTGCTACTGTGCTTTTAGAAATATTTTTTTCTGATTCTGAGTCTGCATTTCTTTATATCCAGTTTGCGTTCATTTTACTTAAATAGTTGTTTCTCCTAGATGTTTCTTCCTTTCTCCATTTTTTGAAACAAAGCACATCTTCTCTCAGACTCCACCTCAATAAGCTAGATAAAGTAAATTCTTTGTTCTTTATTTTTCCTCATAAAGGAGCTCTTATGCTCCCTTTAAAGTCCTTAGACCATTAGTGCACAGTTTCAGATCTACTTTGTCTTTCCTGTGCACACACTGCTAAGTCTTTACAGGTATTTTCTCAGCAGTGCCTTATGCAATCACTTTGCTGTTGGAAATATTTTCCCAGATGTAGTCGAAGAGACTGTTTGATCTTTCCAAGGATACACAACACTAATGACCCACCCGTATCCACCCAAGAGGCATTCTTTCCTCACACTTCTAACAGGTGAGTTCCCAAAGAGTAATAGAGATACTTTTTCTTCTAGATACAAAAACCGTTGGATTTTGAAATTTTACTCTTCTTATGTTTCTACTACTGCATTTCTCATAGCTTCTGCTCTTTCTAAATGGTATTTCATGTATCCATTACAACTCCTCTCCATTGTCTCTTTACGCTCTGATAGTCATAAGTGCTACTAATGCATTTCTCCTTTTGTGCCAAATTCACAATTGCAAATAATGATAAGGAAAAAAATTAATCTTATCATTTTTGTGTTCATCACTGAAATATTTTACGGTACTTTAATCTTTCTCTTGAATATCAAATCCCAGACGTAGATATGGTATTATGACAAGCTTGCCAGTATTCTATATGTAAAGATCCTTGCTGTTCTTATACTGGAAATTTCTTTTGATATTAGTCCTTTTTCTTCCTCCCTACCCTTTGTGTTTCACATCTCCTGCCCCTAACTCACTTTTCTTCCTTCAATAATGATGAAGACATGCTATAACAGCACAAAATTACTACATGAACCACTTCTTGGGAGCCCGTGGTGGCACTGGTCCACAATATTATTTCCGAGCCATCACAGCAGAGAAAGGCATAAGGTGCCTATGTGAATTCCTTCTCTACTTTCACTTAGTTGCAGTGTTCTACTCTCTGCATTTCAGTGGTAGACACAGAGCTCCCTCTACACATTTTGTCAATCAGATAAAACACTTTTGGATCCTGCTGGACGCTGCTAGATGAAAGGTACTAGACGAACATAAGTCATTATCCTTAACTGCTACAGCTCTCAACTACAGCTAAGAACCAAGAAACTAAACCAAGCTGTTAGGGACCATCTTAGTATTGATAAAAGAAAACAGCTGACATTTGCTGCTGGCAGTTTTACTTAGAGATATGTGTCTGCTAGTCTAAGAGAGATATCATCAGCTGTGTGAAGTCTGAGAGATCTCAGAGGAAGTAGAAAGAAGAAAGGCCTGTAAAGGACTGAGGTATTTTTTCTTCGTGCTTAGAAAGGGAGAGAGCTTCTGAAACACTAAAACAACTGATGGGACTTACTGGCAGACACTGGTAAAGGAACTGCAGAAAAATTTGATCTTCCATGTTATCAGTCATGACCTTGAATGTTACAGCTGCTGCATGAGTAACAGCATAGTTGTAAATAGAAGTGCTTCAGATGCAATACCAGCGTTGGATTCAGCACAGAAAAGGGCAGATATGAGAATGCTTGAGAAAATATCTAATTTTTCTGTGCTGTTTCTCTTTAGAAAATATTGGAACTGAACTAAAGGTGAACCTAGCTCTCATTCTTTAAAATATACATCAGCTACAGCATGATATATATAAATAGAAACTGTTAATGTGTTATACTAGCATGAGAGAAAGTATGCAATTAGATAAACATTTGGGGAGAGAAGAAAACATTAAATATTTGCTCTATACTTGCATCATAAAGTTGTCTACTCATAATCTCAATTTTCCTGATGTTACACTAAATTACCCATAATTTTAATTGTTAGAGGAATTCCCATCATTCCACTAAAAAATCTGAGGATAAACTTTCTGCTAAAACTTTGTCAAAAGTATCTGGGTTTCAAGACAGTTCCAAAACAATCCAAGGAGAATGGTTTTTGATAGATGTTCCTTTGAATTCTGCCTACATGCAAATGACCTTGTATCACAGCTGGTTTAGAGTTCTATGCAGGTTTTAAGTCTGCAGTCCTCGATGTAGTCCCTGAAGTCTTCTGTATTAAAAATGACACACCTTTCAGATATTCTTCCAGTTTGAACGACAGCAGTGCTCTAATATCACAGAATCACAGAATCACAGAATGTGAGGGGTGGGGAGGGACCTTGAAAGATCATCTAGTCTGACTCCCCTGCCAGAGCAGGTTCACCTACAGTAGGTCACACAGGAACCTGTCCAGGTGGGTTTTGAATATCTCCAGAGAAGGAGACTCCATAACCTCCCTGGGCAGCCTGTGCCAGGGCTCTGTCATCCTCACAGTGAAAAAATTTTTCCTAACGTTTTTGTAGAACCTCCTGTGATCCAGCTTGCATCAATTGCTCCTTGTCCTGTCACTGAACATGACTGAGAAAAGCCTGGCTCTGTCCTACTGACACTACCCCTTGACATATTTATAAACATTAATGAGGTCACCCCTCAGTCTCCTCCAAGCTAAAGATATCCAGCTCCTTCAGCCTCTCCTCATAAGGGAGATGTTCCACTCCCTTCATCATCTCTGTGGCTCTGCGCTGGACTCTCTCCAGCAGTTCCCTGTCTCTCTTGAGCTGAGGGGCCCAGAACTGGACACAAGATTCCAGATGTGGCCTCACCAGGGCAGAGCAGAGGGGCAGGAGGACCTCTCTCGACCTACTAGCTACTCCCCTTCTAATACACCCCAGGATGCCATTGGCCTTCTTGGCCACGAGGACACATTGCTGGCTCATGGTCATCCTGCTGCCCACCAGAACCCCCAGGTCCCTTTCCTCTACACTGCTCTCCAGCAGGTCAGTCCCCAACCTGGACTGGCACATGGGGTTATTCTTTCCCAGGTGCAAGACTGTGGGGATATAATGGAATATTGTCAAGGAGGATTGTAGGAACGCTCAAGCAACTCGTGCCTGAGGTGTCAGAAAACCCATACACCACGCTGGATTACTGCTTGGCCTTGTGTGTTCAACCAGTAGCACAGCCACGCTTAGATAACAGAGACCTGAGATAGATGCGGGGAGATGTCTCACATTCCTGCCCTGTAAAACTATCGTGTGAGTCCTGAGAAATCAGGCAGAGCAGTAAGTAAAACATAACAAAGCAGCGGCATAAATACCACACGGTCTCTAGCAAGGAGAGATATCCTTGTGTCTGTGTTGCTGTTTGTCGAGCTGCTCATGTGACCGCTGCCCATGTGCCTCATCCGGGTGCTGCTGCAAAGATTCTTCAGATTCTCAGGTAGCGAGGATAAATCTACTCTTTGCATTTCAGCCGTGGTTTGTGGTTTTTCCTGCATCCTGCCTGTTTCAGACCACAGGAATACTCTACACTTGCCCTTGTATTTCATGCGATTTCTCCCCGCCAAACTCTCCAGCCTCTCTAGGTCTCTCTGAATGGCAGCACAGCCTTCTGGTGTGTCAGCCTCTCCTCCCAATTCTGTGTCATCAGCAAACTTGCTGACAGTGCTCTCTCTTCCCTCATCGAGGTTGTTGATACCATAGTAATTGAAGAAATGAGGAGAATTTGTCTCAGTCATGATTTTAAATATTGTCTCAAAAATTACTGAAGTTTGCACTCCCTTTTGCTCTTTCTTCTGTTTTCACTGTTTATGGCTGTTCAGGACAAAGCTTTGTATCCTTAGACAGTTGCAAGTAAACGAACTTCTGGAGAACCATGTTCCACTTTATCTACAAAAATCTTCAGATGTAAGATTAGATTTGGTTTTACCTAGACTCGTTCTGCTCAGTCTAGATTCCCAATTTTAAGATAAATAAAATAGGCAGAGCTGCAGCCCAAGAGATCAGTAATACAATCAACTTCACCTCCCAGGTTTGTGTCATCAAGAAAATTTTAGAGGGTACCCTCTGCCCCATTAGGACCCTTGGTGAAGCTAGTCCTGATGAATTTCTTGTCCTTAATCTAACAATGGTTTCCAGGATCCTTCATTTTGTCTTTGACAACCCTGGACATATGCAATTCTGATCAGGCTCTAGCTTTCCTAACTTCACCCCCGCATGCTTGGAAGATATTTCTGTATTCCTCCCAGGTTATCCACTCCTACTTCCACCATCTGTATGCTTCCTTGTTGTGTTTGACCATTTAAATGAGTAAAGAGAAGTATAATGACTTTCAGGATTTAAAAAAAAAACTTAAAAAAATAAATCCCAAATTATAATGTGTTTGAAATACTAAAAGGATGTGGAGCTCACATCTCTTTTTCAATAAAAGTACACAATTAAAGACAACGAGAAGAATTTGGATACCTCATTATTGACTCCTAAGCCTCCATTATAAATCCATCTTTTCTGTAAAGAAATGCAGATGTAACACTTATAAAATGAGCGCTGTATGAGGACAGATGGAACTAAATACTGCATATTGCTTGGAAGAAATATTACACTAAAACAGTATCTCATTACAACACCTTTGCAGGGATCTGAGAGTTTGCTCAAGAACAAAATGGATATTTATGTTCATTGTGCTTTAAAATCATATTTTAAAAGACTCTTAATGAAAGACAGTCTGTGACCTTTTAGCTGTTTCAGTGCTACTGTGGGAACAACTTCTTTATTTCATTGTAATAATTATGTTAGCAACTTCTACTTTTTCTTTTTTTTTTTTAATTGACAGTAAGTATGATTAGGAATACAATAGCACCACCTGAGGCACAGTTACTGCCTAGATGGCTTGTCAGTTTATAAATACAGGGTCAAAATTAGCCTTGCTGTGAGTGAGCATACTTTAATTATCTATTATTTATTACAAGTTCTGAAAACATGCTCTATACTAATAAGAAAAGAAAAAAAAATCAGTCCCACAAAGGATTTACAAGCCAAGAAGCTATTTTTGCAATTCTAATTTATGTTCTGTTTAAAGTATGCACCCAATTAATTTAATCCTTTCACAATTACAGGTGAAGAAAGCTAAAAGTCTGTTCTTATATTCATATACAGTTATCTCAGTAGAAAAAAAAAAAGAATTTCAAGTGCATTTAAGACCCATAAAAAATTTCTGAAGACAGTAAAGGTTCTAAGTGCGTCTATTTCCAAAATGGCTAATGAGTCATCACTGAAGTTTGATGATCAGAATTGTCTGACCATGAGCATGGCACCAAAGTGTTAAATCAGAGTACAAATGCAATTTAGCTAAGTGGGTCAGATTCATTACACTTGTAATATCGGAGTGTACTGCCCAGAACACCATTCTTTCAGGTACAGCTGGGTAAACTCAGCTAAAGAGCTGAGCACATAATGTAAAAATGCATAGAACTGCTGAGGTCAAATGGGAGATCAGCCCAGTCTGGTTGTTGCACTTTCTGACTTAAATGAGCAGCCTGTTGTTTTGCAGGCTACCTCTTGGGTATAGGTTTTGGTACTTAATAGGGAGATATAGAACAAGCATGGTATGCCAAGACCTGAGGGCATGTGTGACCCAGTAAATATTTTTGACCATTCACATTACCAGGGAAAACAGAAAACTGCATGTAAAAAGCAACTAGTTTAAGATCCTCTCCTAAAAATACAGAATAATTTCTGTTTTAGAGATAGGAAAATGAAATTTTTATCTGTTAGGATCCTTGTAACCATAAATGATGGAATAGGTTGTAGATCTAAAAATGTACACCACAGCCAAACATCAGCAATAGAATTTGAATGGTGTACATCACTAAGCGATGATTAATTTGCACATTGTTTTTCAGATTTCAGACATTAGCAAAGCAGAATTAGTTTAGCTTTTTTACAGTGTTTTTTAACCTTTTCTTTTGTTTGCTATTATACTTTGGATATTATTCAAGGAATCACAGCAATTCTCCAGTTAAAACATTCTAATGAGACATTTTAATTGAATATTCCTCCACAAATTCATTAATCTGGTACTTTTTTTCTATGTAAGTGAAAAATACAGATATATTATGACAAAATCAGTCATTGTTTTGTCATATCTGTATTCTTTCCTGCTAGATCACTTGCAGTTGGACAATGGATAGAGGGTCAAGGCAGTCAAAGTCCTCTTCATCTGTTCATTCTGCTACAAGAGAAAGAAAAATCCCTGATATTCTTTGTCCTCACCAACTTTTAAATTACTGTCAATGGTAATCACAGAACAAGACACCTTCTTCCAATCTGCTGAGAATTTTTGAAAAGTCACTTCTGATCAAGGTCACAGTTCTATTTCTTTTTCTTTCTTTCTTTCTTTCTTTCTTTCTTTCTTTCTTTCTTTCTTTCTTTCTTTCTTTCTTTCTTTCTTTCTTTCTTTCTTTCTCTTTCTTCCTTTCTTCCTTTCTTTCCTTTCTTTCTTTCCTTTCCTTTCTTTCTTTCTTCCTCTATAAGTCTATAGAGTACCTATATGTTGCATAATATGTAGTGTTCTGGCACACCTGTTTGAAATAAGATATAACAGAAAAAATGAAGAGAAGTGAAAGAAAGATGAACAGAAATATGTTAGAGGTTTCATAGAATGAGACAGTTAATAGACTAGAACTCCGTTTTCTAGCAATATGAGGAAGACATTAATCATGGTGATGCGCTGCACAGCAATAGGGACAATTATTCACTATTTGACACAATACAAGAATTAAGAACAACCCAAAGTATTATTAGGCAGACTTCAAACCAAAAAAAAGCAAGTGTTTTTCACACAATGCATTGTTCACTTGTGGAACCATGGCCATAGATTGCTTTAGGAACAAAATCATAAATGAGTTCTAGAAGGTCAGACAGTTTCACAGGGAATAGATCTGGTGCTGGTGGTAAAATATGGTTCACGTGTAACCTCTATCCCATATGACTTAATAATCTGGTAGGCAGTATGTGAAAAGAAGGATTTATCTTAAATATACATAGGTCTTTTTTATTGTTTAATTTGCTTTTATTGTTTAATTTCCATTCTCAAAGACGGAAAACTGGACTAGATGGATATTTGTTCTAACTCTGAAAGGTTCATTTTATATTCTCTATTATTTTCTATTAAATAGATATTATAATTCCAAAATATCTTATTTTACTAAGTAAATACACACTTAGCTGAATTACAGCTACCTAAACTGAAGATTGGTAAATTGGAGATGACACTGTTGGCAATACAAAATGTTTGGAGGAAGTATTCTGGTTGAGGGGTACCTTATATCACTCGAAATCTCCCCTTCTGCCAAACCTTTAGGCTAGCAGCAAACATAAAGTAAGAACCAGAAGGAAAAAAGAGAATGTATATAAACAGGTTAAATTAGTTTAGATAAGGCTGGGGGTTAGTTAGTGTTAGCCCTTTAGTCAAGCATTAGAGGTGAGACAGCAGGGACTGAAAGATGGAAAAGGAAGAGAGGTAGAGACTGTGTGAGAATCTAAGTTCAGTTAGGCTGAGGAGTACATGTACAATGTACAAGATTAAAGAAGTACGTGGAAAAGCCGGAGATCAGTTTTGGTAAAAAGACAGTGTTTGTACTCAAACTATAGAAATTCTGTCATTGAAGAAATTATGCTAAAGCGTCATGTCTGAGGAGCCTTGTTTAAGTATTCTATTAATAATACCAGCCCAATATCAAGGTTATATGATAATTATGTGTACAATTATGTGGACTTCATAAATGTTTATAAATATGTCAAGGAGGAGTGTCAGGAGGATGGAGCCAGGCTCTTTTCAGTGATGTCCAATGACAGGACAAGGGGCAATGGGTACAAGCTGGAACATAGAAGGTTCCATAAAAATATTAAAAAAACATTTTCACTGTGAAGGTGACAGAGACCTGGCACAGGCTGCCCAGGGGGGTTGTGGAGTCTCCTTCTCTGGAGACATTCAAAACCCGTCTGGACATGTTCCTGTGTGACCTACTGTAGGTGATCCTGCTCTGGCAGACAAAAATCTCATAGTCCTTAATAGGAACTGGTTGTCTGTGCAGAGGTGCCTAATATCATATAAGATGTCTTAGACTGCTGGTCTCCCAAAGGCTATGTGCAAGACAATCCATTGATGTGTGGGAATAAAAAATATTTTCTATTATAAATAAAAAGAATATTTTACATGGTGTTAATTTCATTTTGATCTCAACCTCTTCTTATATCTATTTTTGTGTGTTTTTATACTAATAAAGTCATACATGTAATAAATAAATATACATGTTTAAGATTGGACTTGATGATCTTGAAGGTCTCTTGAAGCCAAAACTGTTCTATGATTCTATTGGAGCATGTGATCAAAATTTTTTTTCTGTTAGGGATGCACAATAAAAAAATTTGGAGACCTCTACCCTAGAATATCTGAGTTATCAGCAAAGCAATGACATACATGCAGATGACTTATAGGAGAACCATACGCAACGTGAGGGGTAGTAGGAAGCCTAAAATGGTGCTTAGGGTTCTGTGTAGGCTTCTAGTGCCATGTGAGACAACCAAAAGCACGTAAAGGATCTGTGTCGGAATAGCAAGTTTACGATATTTGAGGTTTAGCTTCAAAAATAGAATCATAGAATCACAGAATCATAAAATCATAGAATCATAAAATCATAGAATCATAAAATTGTAGAATCATAGAATCATAGAATAGTTTCAGCTGGAAGAGACCTTCAAGATCATCGAGTCCAGTCTTTGTCTCAGCCCTATTAACCTACTAAACTATGTCCCCCAATGCAACATCTAGTCGTCTCTTAAACGTTTCCAGGGATGGTGACTCAACCATCTCCCTGGGCAGCCTGTTCCAATGGCTGACAATCCTTTCAGTACAGAAATTCTTCCTAATATTTAACCTGAACCTCCCCTGGTTTCCCCTCGTCCTATCACTCTCCACTAGGGAAAACAGACCAACTCCCACCTCTCTACAACCTCCCTTCAGGTAGCTGTAGAGAGCAACGTGGTCTCCACTCAGCCTCCTCTTCTCTAGGCTAAACAGCCCCAGATCCCTCAGCCTTTCCTCATACATGTTCAGTGTGTTCTAAGCCCTTTACCTGCTTGGCAGTCTGCCTCTGTACCCTCTCCAGAACCTCAATGTCCTTCTTGCAATAAGGGACCTAAAACTGTACACAGTACTTGAGGTGAGGCGTCACCAAAGCTGAGTACAGGGGCATGATCACCTCCCTGCTCCTGCTGGCAACACTATTCCTAATAGAGGAATATTTAGAGGGACTGGTCATTTAGAGGGACTGGTCATCTGACAATTGAACTCTAACCATAATTCATGCAGATGCACTTTGGCCAACTAGTACAGGAAAGATCAAGGCACCATGTGTTTGATGGGTGACTCTGCAAACAAAACCTGTGGTGCTGCATTATATGTTTAAACTGACAACTGCATGTCTGCCACAAAGGGAAGACATCTCAATAACAGCACTTGATGAGAAAGATGCAAAGTAATCTTGGGTATTAGGTTAATGTCTGACAGGAAATTAGGAAACAAGCTTCAATTCTAAATAACTATTTCTAGTGGGTACATCATCTCAACCAACGGTGAAAAAATATCTTAGTTTATATGAAAACTCTGTGTATATATCAGCCTCTTTTCTAAACTGTTCTCTGAACTGAGTCTGTTTTGGTGTATTTCAGTTCACCTACTGAAGTAGGAAGTTAGTTCAGTATGCTAAAAGGAGAATTTTGACACACAACCAGATTAAAGTCTGAGTCAAGAAAGAAGAGTTACCAGATGTCACTCTACACCTAGACACTACAGGGTGTCTCGTAACTACCTTTTAAATGTACTCCGTTGTGTCAATGTGTTGTGCACCATATGGCAAGTATTACTTTTAACAAAATTCTTCCACATCTTTTGTCTTACATCACAACCTTAATGTTATTTTAATGTATTTTTCTAGTGGATGAATAAACCTATTGTTTCTTTTCTAAAGGATTCATTATGTTTAGAATTGACAGTTTATTTTACTTTCTAAAGGAGAATTTAAAGCTTGATTCAAATATCAGTGAAATCAGAGTATTCCCATAACATTTTATAGAAGATAGTACATAAAGTCCTAAAAAAATAACATTTTATGTTTTTCACTGAAACTGATTTACCATAGGCTATGCTATACGAGCCCTTCCCAAGATGCATCTCCGTTCTGAGACTAAAAGGTAGAAGCATATTTTAATTTGATATGCACTCAAACTTACTGGAAAATGAAATTATTTTCTTATTAAAGCTCCTTTAATGTCTAAGCTGAGCTATATTTTCCATCCAGAGTGACAATTTGCTTCCAAAAAAGTATCTTTAGAAAATTGGTAATGAAAAATGGCATTTGCTTACTCAATAGATCATGGTATTAGACTCATTACATTATTTATTTACAGAAATAATGAGACCATCTGGTCCAGACCTCTACCCAAATAGGATTATTTCCGTCCAAATATTTTTTTCCAGTCTAAGCTTAAAATGTCCCAAGAGACCAATCTTCCTTTAGAAAAAGCATCATATGTTGATAGAAAAAACATTTTTATATGGTCAATCTCAATTCATTTTCATACTACTAGCTAGATCTCTATCTTCAATAAAAATACATTTAACAATGGACCCATTTCTAATATTTTGTATGATTTCTTCATTCTCCATTGTCCTCAGTCAGTCAACCAGTCATTTTTAGTTTTTCTCTTACTCCTTGTATCTGCCAATCTACTAATTTGTTCAGAGTTCAATGTATATTTGCAATGTAGTGTCTTTCTGAAAAAAAACCCAAAAGTTCACCTATTTTTCTCCTATTGTATCACAATACATTTTTATGCGTGCACACCTGAAATGGAACAAAAAACGCAGAGGTTATCAAACAAGATTTTTATAGTCGCAGGCTGTGATTCCTGAAAGGATTCTGAGGTCACAATAGACAAATTTTCACTTTCCAGGGTTAAAATGCAGTGGCAAGAAGATTCATTGGGTCTAATTACCAGAACAATAGTGAATAAAAAACTATATTTCCTTCACGTATGTGGTATTCTTGAAACAGAAACTTTAATATTCCATACAAGTCTGGTGACAATATTATTTTAAAATAACCTAAAGTTGACAAAAAGAAGATTAAAAAATCACAGAAGTGATTCATAGACTGAGAACAATCCATTTCAAATTAGACTTTTAAAGATCTCCATCCGTTAATTCATCAAAAGATAATTACTGTGATCTGATATCCCCACAAAGAGGAAACTTCAGCTTCCTTAATCAGCCAGAGAAAGGCATGATGAACATCAGCAGATGATCATCAAATTGAAATTTTCAATTTAGAGTTTAAGTTCATATTTTTAACTCTGTGAAAATCAAAGAAAAATATGGTGGGGTAACTGGATTTTATATCTTTTAAAGTCTTCATATGAGGAATTTCACTCTTCTCGCAGTGACAGGCTATCTAGGAATAATGGGATTAAAATCTGTGCCGTAGAGGTGATTAGCCTAGGTGCTGCAAACACCTAGTGCCTTTGGTTGGTGGCCCATAGCATGTGTGCCATCAAGGTTTTCAAAGATTAGTATTGACTCCACAGAGATACAGGCAGTGTTAGTAATAGGTTTGAATACAAGAAGAGGAGGAAAACACTTGGCCTGTTGTGTTTGACTAAAAATGATAACAAAGCTCACACTACAAGGCCATGAGAGTGATTTTTCAGTTGGTGCAACTACACAGAAGTCCCTTTCATGAATCTCTCTGTTACTGAAACCCAAATTATCTAGAGACAGATCAGGTAGGACTTTCCATCACCTCTTGGTCTGCTTTCCATCACCATCTTCTGCTTCAGCGGTGACAGCCATGATAGAGGGTTGGATCCAGAATGCCCACATGCTGCTAATTATGTCTGTGAAAGTGGTTGCAGCTTTTATAATTGCAAGCTTGGCTATAAATGAAGGGATTGTCAATTGCTTGTTTATCTTGAGAGTAAGAAAGCAAGATTACATGAATACTAAGTATAGTATAATAGGGGAAAGAAGGCTGTTGGGCTCACACAAGATCAAAAGCAATGGAATCTGAAGGTAATTTCTCTGTGCATGGTGCTCAGACTCTGGAACCAGTCTGTGGGCTGGAGGGTTTCTATAAGAAAGCTAACTCCTAATTAGTCATTATTTGAAATATCTCACTTTATATGACAGTTCTTAATCAATTTTCTGTGTTGTACAACAGTCTAGTTAACTTCTAGCTCTGCAGTTGTTCGTTATGAAAAGTTGATTTTACGAGACAGAAAAGAGTTGAGTTGACTTCAGATGAGAGAGGTAGAACACAGGTGATTTTTTAGTTCTCTGTCTACCTCTTTGATCCCCAGTTGTCCCTGTGTGAATCACAGTCACATATTCAGGCTTTGTTTTACAGTTCAATTTCTTTCCTCTAAATTAGGCTGAGATATATAGAAGCACCATATATCTCTGCCACTCCTGTTGTAAAGTTGTCTAATCTTCTGCCTCCAGATGCACATCATCCCTGCTCTTTTGCTTGGAAAAATACTTTGTACAAAATATATCTTTCAAAATGACAAACTATTTTTAATTTGTCCTACTGTCGTTGTGGATTGCTGGATGGCTGCTGCCTTTCATAGGATGCCCGGAGGAGTTCCATGGTGCATTTGAAAGGGGCCAATCCAGACTGCAGGGAATTAAAATAGATAGGTTGGACTTGATGATCTTCAAGGTCTTTTCCAAACAAAACAATTCTATGATAACAAGAACACCAACAGAGACAAGTGTTGCAGTTTCTGCCTCCACCCCTAATCCCTTCCTTCCTTAATAAGTGGTAGCTGAGTCTGTGATCCTGATTTATTTGCTTCGGCCTCAATGAACCTGAAAGTCTTCATTGAGTCTAAGGGATTTATATCTGAGTACAGTTAACAAAATATTTAAAGGTAGAATAAACTGCAAGGAGAAAACAAACTCAAATGTGAGCTGTACATAATTTAGGCAAAATAGGCAATCACACTGTGCATGTCAAAAATGAACACAGGTAATTTTTGCTTTTTAGACAGTAAAGAAAATAAATAGCTTTTAGCAATAACATTAACTTTGCAAATCAGTCTGCATTATGAGAT
The DNA here is from genome assembly GCF_000703405.1 of Apaloderma vittatum. Taxonomy (NCBI): domain Eukaryota; kingdom Metazoa; phylum Chordata; class Aves; order Trogoniformes; family Trogonidae; genus Apaloderma; species Apaloderma vittatum. The sequence continues at coordinate 39,161 of NW_009708517.1, read as the reverse complement.
TACACACTCATAATTTTCATTATAAAAAAAAATTGTGGATGAAATTTTCAAAAAGTTTCCAAGTGCTTTATTTAAATCTTCCTATTCTTCAGTCTTTAAAAGTTCAAGAGCATACTGAAAGAAAAACAAAACCAAGAGTTTATTTTTTATTAAGATACTTCAAAGTTCTGAACATTTATTTTCTCTCTTGTTGTTTTGCTTTTGGTGATTTTAACTAATTTTTTTTGTTTTAATGACATTTGTTTCTTTTAAAAATGTTTTATTTCTTTTCAAAATGTTTTTCTGATGTGTGTTAAAGACTTTGCATTGTAATGATGTGGATGCCCAAAATTAAAGACCTAAACTTGTAAGCAACCTATTTCTCAAAAATTATGGACATCTAAGCCCACTCATAATTACTTTATCTTGTATGTCTCTGTGTTTATTTACATTCTATGTCCCTACTACTCATCTAAAAAAAAAAAATTGTTTTAATCAGGCAGTATGTATCCTTACTCTCCTTGTGCTTTCTCTCCTACATATATACTTTGGAGATTTGAATAACAAAAGTATAAGTGTGTAGATGGAAAAACAGGTATTCAGTCTGTTCAAGAAAAGATTAAAGTTCTTACTCTTTTGAAATTTAATGAAGACTCCTCAAGTACTTACAAGCCTGCACCTTATTGATTGAGAAATTAATGTCAAAATTCCAGGGTCTGCTATATTGCAGACAAGTATTTCAAGTATCATATTAGTCCTTACATCATATTTTGACAAGATACTTGTTCTGGTTTTTAGAAAATTTTGTCACTAGAGTGTTTCGCCACAAAAAATGTTAAATTTCCCTGAAGAATATTTCTGATGAAAATTAGTTTCAAGTCAGATGAGACATGCAAGTCCAATTTTTTCTTTTTAGTATCTTATGTACAGTACAATATATATCATGCTACAAAAGTTCATCTTGCTCCCAGTCATAAATACATTCTCGTTAATTTTGTGTCACTAATGCTTTATTCTGCTCTAGAAACCACCTAAAATTTTTATCAATATTCTTGGTTTGGTTTATTTTTGAACAGTTTGACGTATTCAGGAAAATATCTTCATGATTTCTGAGGAACAGACAAAAAAATCCATTAACCTTCAAAATAATTGATGTGTTTTCCAGGTTACTGATTTATTACGACACTTTGTGCACCTGTTCCAATCATTAGTGATATATTGTTCTGTAGTAAGCATTAATTCCATCTTAGTTAAATAATTTTATTTAGTTGGATTGACTGTTATTTGCAAAGGCTTGCTAAATTAGGGTTACTTTTTTACTACATAATATTTTTTAAATTGCATTTAAAGCAATAAATAGTGAATATAAATTTCCTGAAGATATTGAACAAAACAGTTTTCATATGCAAACATCTGCACTGAAAGGTTCCAGTGTAATAGTGAAGATCTTGAGTCACCATGGTAAACATCAGTCCAGAAATTCCATCTAGACATAGGCAATTCTTCCAAAACTTCATATACCACACTTTTATGGGCTTTCTTAAAGGACCAGAAATTTAGGACTCTAGAAAGATACCACAAGACAGCTTTTCAAATTAAGATTCCTGCAAGCTGGCAGCCATTGTGTCTGTACAGTTCTTTAAAATACTCACTGAAATCGGTGACTTTTCTAATTGTCTAGAAGGATCAGACTATATGCAAATTTCCTATTTACATAGTGTTGCAGTTCGAGCTGACCGCCGGTGCCAACAACAAAGAACCACGTGGTTACTCGCCCACTCCTCTCCCCAGCCCTGTCCCCGCAGGTGTATGGAGAAAATTCAACTAAAAATGCTCAAGGATTCAGATTAGGACAGAGAGGATTAATTCATCACTTACAGTCACGGGCAAAAAAGAGAATAGACTTGGGGAGAAAACATAAATTTAATGTACCACCATTTATTGACTAGCTCATTTATTGACTAGCTACAATCTGATCTTAAATACACTTTCCCCAACACCCCTCTCATCTTCCCAGCTATCTCCTCCCCCATGTCAGTGCAAGGGGGGCAGGGGGGTGGGGAATGAGGTCCATCTGCCCATTACTCATTGTCCACAGCAATCCTTCCTTCTTGGGAAAGAGCGCTCCTTGTAATCCTTCCCTAATGCCACGCAGTGTCCACCTCACAGGAGCCAACCCTCACCCTACACGTGAGCTCTTCCCACTTGGGGTCGTGAGTCACTTCAGGCATGTCCTCCACTACTGTGCGGTATCTCTGTTCCCTGGCATGGGATTCTCTGCATACTGCCACATCCTGGACTTTCTTGCCACTGTTGATCCCCTCAGCTCGTGGGCAATCATCTCTGTGCCATCTCACTCACCGGGGGGCTCCAGGGAAATGCTCTGCTCTGGTGGCTTTCTCCCTCACTTTCCTCAATGACCATGTTCCTCTGCTTTCCTCTCACCTCCCCCTTCTCCCAACAGAGAAACTGCCCAACAGAAAAAAACAGGGCAGACAAAACAAAGAGAAAGAGAAAAAGCAAGTGGATCAATAGGTTTCCCTCTTCAATACCTTGATCACAGAGGTGCTGATTGGCCTGGCCTTGGCCAGAGGCAGGTCCGACTTTTACCTGGAGCTGGGAGAGGCTCTTGAAGTTTTGCAAGAGTCACCCTGCACAGCCCTCCCCTCCCTACCAAAAACTCTGTCAGACTCAAACCTATGACACAAGGTGGTAGGCAAAACGAACTAACTCTAAACAGTCTTCTCTGTGAAATAGGTACTGCTCGCAAAGTTACAAATTAATTTCTTATTGTGCGCAAGTTTACCAAACTGTCTAAAGTTTAGAACTGTCCAACTCATCAGAAATACCTGGATCTTATAAAGAAATCTGAAATTTGGATTCTGGGTGCAATTTACAAGGTGAGTTAAGATCTAAGAGGTGAGACTGTACTGCACAGAGCTTGATATAGCATCAAGTGATCATATGAATCTACATAATACAAGGTGAGAAAGTAGATTAATTTAGGACCTGAAAGCAGTGCCACAGTGTCAGATATTTGTTAGAGGAGGTCCAATGTCATTCCGGGTTCAGTCCTGAATGGAGCCTCTATAATGACAACAGTGTTGTTTTCTTTATCTCTTACCCAAAAAATAGATGTTGAGGTTTATTGTAGGAATATTGTTTACTGTATTGTAGCTGTCAGCGTCTGGGAGTAATGTTCAGGTTATGTTTCCAAACTCTTGGGACTCTCCCAGTACATAAAAAGGCATTCCACTTCAGTCTGTCATACTTGTCAATCTGACAAGGAAACAAGTTTGTCAGAATACCCTAAAATCACTTTGATACCAGCCAAGATTTAAAAGAAATATCTTTATCAAATCAGGAAGAAATGGTGATTTGCAAAAGAAGAGTTGAAAACTCAATTATAGATTATACTTACCAGTTGCCTTAATCCTTACCTTTTCAAGTGCTGAATTACTTTTGGAAATTACCTTGAGTTCCGGTTTGTTCAAGATGTCTTCAGAAACCCACTCCTCTCCTAACCCAAGCCTGAATTACCTCTCTTTGAATCTACTTGTGTTTGGAATTAATGTACTTTGGAATCAAATCTACTTGTCTTTGGAATGAAATGGATCCTGTTTGCTCTCCTTGGGAAACAAGGGCATCCCATGGCAGAGTCACTGTCTACATCCATCTTCTCATTCTTTCTTCATTCATGAAAGTGTTGCTTGAGTTTACATCCCTCACTTTGGACTCTGCTGTCTTCTCTCTTCTCCCACTCCCTGCCCCAAATTGCATCCAGTGCCCTTCAAATTATAATGAACATTCAGATATAAGACCCTCCTGGTGTTGTAAGACAGACCCAGCTTTTCTTTAAAGTACCTATATCAAAGAAAACCAGGACTCTCTACATATAAACCATGATCGTGTGAAAGTTGTTGTGTTTGAACACAAAATATTTTTTTTATTATGATGTTATTTATTTAATTAATTATTTTAATAGAATAGACAGGTAAATGTTGGCGAGATTTAAGGTGGTTAGAAAAAAACAAGATATCACATCTTGACTACTGTGTCCTTTGGGGATAAATTTTTGTCATCTTGTCAGACTAACAAATCTCAGTGATTCTAAAGCTTCACAAATTCTGTGCCACCATCTATGGTTTTGAGGGATTGTTCTTGGATGTAACAAAAACCTTTTTCTTTGCTCCTGCCGTTCCCTACATGCACTTTCTGCTTGTTGGGTCTCTGCCTGCCTCGTTCACACTCACAACTTGAGCTCTTCTCAGTCTTCCTTCTGTAAAATTGCACTCCAGCCTCAGTTTTATAGGGACTTCTGCCTCAGCCCTGTGTTTTCCACAAAACTGATATAACCATATGTTAATTCAAAACAAACTGAAGACGGATATACCTTTACATACCTACCAGATATATGTATCTTTTGCTACTACAGCATGTGATGAGAAATTTTAAATGGGTATTTTCTTCCTAGATTTGTCAAATTTACTTTACTCTGCTTGCAAAGTTCATTTATGACTTTTACCATCAAGTCTTTCTTATTACAGAAGATGTTATTGTCCCACATAATCCATGTTTTCTTTCAATTTGGGCAAGTCTGCCTCACAATCTTTGTGGGAGTTAAAAATGCCTAGTCTATGAATCCCAAACAGCCTGAGGCAAATGACAGCATCTCTAGGCATGTTCAACGGCTGGGCTTCATGGAGCTAGCTCTCTTGTTGTGATGAAAAGAACAATGTCTTTTGGATGTGAGGTGTAAGATTCATATACAGTACCTCCTTCCTAGCCTCAAAGATCATTGAAATTATCAGCATCCTAGCAGACACATGAAGAGATTTTGAGTCTCAACTTTTGATCTATGTGCCTAATTTCTGTTTAAGTTGCATTTTAAGCTCCTATGTGCCTCTTTTTATTTCATCTTAAGTCCTGTACCAAAATTGACAGAAGAAATCCGTAACTAATTTAGGAAGCACATACGAGCCTTCTGAATCTCAGTTCAGGGTCTTCTGAAAAAGCTTTTTCCCTGTCCAAAATGAGAAGTATCAAAAGAAAGCTCTGCAGAAGCTTTTTTAAGCAGTCACACAATTCCCTACCATCTCCTCTTTTCTGCAGCTATTCTACAAGGTGCTAATACTCTACTGGCAGATGTCTGCTTCCAGTTTTAAGAAAGTAAACTCTTCAGTCTCTCATGCCTGAAGGCAAAAACGAAAATTACTGAACATAGTATCCAAGAACTACTTTTTGCTCAGACAGCTCCCCTTGTTGTCTGTTCCAAGCAGAAACTCAGGAACTGGTATTGTAATCCATTTCATATAACAATGAACTTTGGTTTTCTTGTCAGCAGGGAAAAGAAAGAAAACGGATTTTTTTGCTAATCTCCGTCTGGATTCATTTTATTTGCCAAAAGTCTTCATCTGCGATCAAAAGGCAAGAGTGGTGTCACATCTTTACTTCCAAAGGAAAGTTTTTATATATTGGGTAATACATGAGAGTGTATTGCAAGCATACCTTTAATTAGTAACTTGGTCACAGAATTTGCTACGTTCATGAATGCATGTGTAAAGTCCAAAATATAGAGTTATCTGGGGCAATTCTGACACAGAGAGGCTCAGTTAAAGGGGTGATACCACTCTGGAGCAGTCAGCAAGTCAGACTCTCCATAGGAATTTTCTTATAACCAGTTTCAGTCTAAAATGTTTTGACTGGGAAAGAATCTTTAAGCTTTTCTGGAAGCTTTGAGGGCCTGCCTATGTCCGTTAAAGTCTTAATGTATCTAACAGTACTCTCTCTTCTACATGAAGGTTTTGCTGAGGCAAAACCATCTATTTTGTTAGTGTAATCCATGTGTCTGATACTGCAGTATTTACCTTGTATGCCCCTCAGAAGAAGAAGCAACAGAGAAAAAACTGATTTCAAGCTGGAGTGCTTTCTGTCCACACATACGCTGAGATCAGCAAAAAGCAATTCAGTTACAAGGGTCTAGAGACATCCTGAATTCACCTGTTACTGTTCATGCTTCTGAATCTCCAAGGGAAATTCTCACCTTGGGCCCTTTGCCTGTGGATTGAATGCACACATCCTCCAAGAACTGAGACATAGATGAGTGAGGGAATTAGAAATACAGGCTTCAAGGATCACCTGGAGGGTTCAGTGACTTTCAGGGAGCAAGATTAAAAATATTTGTTTTGTCTTCCAGTGTTGGTGCCATTTGGGCACAAATTTGCATGCTGCTGCTTTCACCTAAATCTAAGGATCAGTCAGCTGTTAACTAAAAACCTGCTCTGCTGCTCCGCTGTGAAGGCTCCTCGCTGTTTGCTCACTGGCAGGGTTGTGAAGTGTTTATAAAAGAACTGAGAAGCCTCAGTTCTCCTCGAGTTCTGCCAGCTCCAGGAGATGTGCGCTGTATATAATTGTTATCCTTTGGAGGCTGAGAAACTAACTTTCAAAGATCAGAGGTGAGGAAGCTACCCAAGTGCAGGAGAGTAAAGCAAGCTGAAAAATGTCCAAATGTTTCACTTGAGTAGGCTTAGTAGTAAAACAGGGGAAGGTTGTGCATGTATGTTTTGTTTGGAAGTTAACACTAATGCTCAATGTATAAACAAAGTTTGTTCATTTTTACATTTTTGTATTCAGTAGACAACTGAATACAACTCTAAGAGAGAAGTTGACAACTAATAGGGGAATTACCCATTCCTAAGTTTCAGATATTACTAGTGGTTTATATACAGGCATGGACCCTCCTTTGCCTGTGTGTGTGCACACCCACATGCATGCACATATGTTTCAGGTTTAGCTGCATGTGATGCATGCAGCTAAAATACTTTCTGAAAAGTCCTCAGCAAAGGTAGCTCTGGACAGTACCTCAGGGAAAACAAGAGAGTAACATAGTTGCCTGAGACTCAGCGTATCTGCATATGCTCCTATGTTGACACCTCAGTAGGGTTCCAAACTTACTGTTGGCCTCTACAGATGATGTAATACAAATAACATTGCTGTCAAAAATGTCATCTGGAGATGCCAAATCCTTGGCTTTCGTCTTGGCTAACAGAATAAGAATCAAATGGTGACATTCAGAACACATGTGGGTTGTTCTGATTCTTCAGCTTGGACACTAACAACAACGTCACAGATTTCCTGAGAGAGCAGTGTAGTATTATAGCAGCAGGTGTAGTATTCTTTCTCTTTCCCATACCACAGTTTGTTTTTCTGCTATGTCACTAATCAGAGAATGCATATCAGGACCTGCAGGAACAATAGCTAAGATGCCATGTATGCAACAAGAAAAGAAGCAAAAAGAAGATGTAAGACCATACAAATATTTCTATAACAGTAGGCAGAGCAGAGGTTACTCAGAGGGAGCTGTAGCAGAGTTATTAGGATCAGCTGAGAGAAAACTGAATTAAATGGTTGGCTTGAATAGAACAGGGCCGAGAAGATTATTATTATTTTAATTGAAGACACCTGATATATTTCTCCAGGCTGGAAAGGTGTCATATATCATAGTGCCAAAGTCCATTTGTATCCACATTTATTTCTTCATAGATGGTAGCATCTCTCATTTGAATCACCATATGTATAAGTCACATTTACATGATATATTTTGTGCAGTGCCTGTAGGGAATATAAAGAGTCTCTGAGAAGCATTTGGGTGTTCAGTTCATTCCTTCAACATGTAGATGAGGTGGGGAGTGTGTTATAACTGCATGTGGATTGAGGTTTCATAGGCATCTCTGGCTGAAGTGAGGAAAGGAAGGTTCATTGATATGCCAGTTTCATATTGTTGAATAAGACTTCCATTAACTCCGGTTGGAAAAGTGTCAGGCCACAAAGCTGACAATCTGCCAATCTTCATTTTGCACCAAGAAAGGATTTACTTTCAAATGTGACATTTTTAGGTGCCACCAGATGTCACTATCAGTAGTTGTAGTTTTTCACTTGGATTAGAGGGTTATTTTCTTTGGAGAAGTGATCTTTGCTAGCAATCATGAAGTTCACGCTAGAAACTGTGTGCAATCACCGGAAGAGACTGCTTGGCCTTTACCTTTGAAATCCAATTGAGAATCTTCTGTACACAACTCCTGCTTTTAGTTGCTTTTTTGCCAGCAAACAAAACCTTGAAGGTTGCTGGAATCCAGCAAGGGATTCATTAGGCACCTCCTCTTAAACGAGTGATGTGCTAATTATCAATTATCAGCTGATCAATTTGCCTGAAGGCTTGAGCTTCATATTATCATGGTAAAGAATGGATTTAAGTTCCTTGTTCTTCATCAGACCTACCAGTCCGGTGAGGAGTTTGACTCACTTAAAGGGATTTTTATTGTCTCCCTTACCAGTTTAGACCAGGAGGCTGTTTTTCAAAATCGTTTGAATGATACAAGCTCCACATGAAGACTGTGTGAACTGCAGATATTTAGCAAAGCCTTGAATTCTGACCTTGCAGTTTCAGAGGAATCAATTTCAACTCAGTTTAGAGCTTCCAGGGAAGCAGGACATTCAAAAATGGGTTAAAAAATGAATCAAGAACAAAATGCCTTCCTGTGAATTATGAATCATGTCAGCTATGCTAGCTTCAGTATCCTCTGCACCTGTGTTCCTGTATTTCTCCTTGGAATGAATACTCCATTATTTTATTATTTTTATTTATGGAACTTTGACAACTCATAAGAATTCATTCTGAAAAGTAAGAAATGTGCATAGATAGATTTTATGATACATCCTAGGTGGTTTATAGGAACTGTGGTTCCCTATGATTGGCTAGTTAATTGCTGCATTTCTAGCAGTGCTTGATAGATAAGTGGGCACTACACCACACATACAGAAATAAACCTGCTCTGTCTTTCGGAATGAATAGAAACTTTGGAAGTGGTGCCAGACAACAATTCTCATGCGGCTGCAAAACCTCACTGAATTTAGGGAGAAATTTTCCCACTGATTTTTTAACACGGGAGCAAACCAAAATCAGAATCTGTGGAAGGGAAATTTCAGGAATAACATTTTTTTCTGACAGTAAAGTGAGGTCTTGATCGGCTGCACTTGTATAACATTGTGTGGAATAACATAAGGTCTTAACCAAGAGAGGCCAACACCATCCACAGTAGTTTTGCAAGTGCTAGGATCAGTAACAAACTAGAGTTTATGATCCTGCCACAATCCAATGGCTTTCCAAATGTTCTGCCATTTTGGGGTTCCTTGGGTACCCCTAACCAGGCATATTTCACTAGGCTTAGGCAGAGCTGTTATTATTTCAGATGGGCAGAACATAGTCAGAATCCAGTTCATTTCAAGGGCTTTTCATTCATGGTAAAATCATGGAAAGTTTTGCATTCCAGTTTTTGTTGACACCATTTATTTTGCATGAATCCCACAGTTTTTGGGTTTTGGTTGTTGTTTTGATGTTGTTGTTTTTTTAATTAAAGTGAGTTTGTTTTGTAGCCAGAACAAAGAACTACATTTCTTAGATTGTTCAGACTCTACTGAGTGGATTTATGCCAGCTGAGATTTTGGATTTTACAATTTAAGCACTTCACCTTTTCTCTTTATTTAGTCTTCTCTCAACAAATTTAATAACATTCATTCATTCTTGGAACAATGTTAGTAGATTTTTTTCTTCATATAAATGTACTAATCAATGAAAATTGAATGTTTTGTAAGAGAAGAGTATCAATTTTATCAAAATTACACATCAAAAATTGCAGATTAATTTAATTTATGACAAAACATTTCATATCATTGTGTTATTGTCATACATTGAGCAATAAACTCTAAATTTGGGGGGGGTTGTGTTAAAAACTCTTCTCACCAGGGCATTCTAATATTTACCAAATTGCTATTTATGTTCCTGTAACTTAATTGCAGAAATATCGTAATATCTCCTCTGTTTCAAGTTAGGATGAAAGAAAGTTCAAAATGTAACAACTTTTTGCAGACTTGATCTTCTGGGACTTTGAGATGTTCTTCTTTGAAGAATAAGTTGCTAAAATAAAAGCAGGGCATCAGATACTAAAAATAATTATTATTCATGTTTCATGAAACAGACTTTCATAGTCTCTGAACTCCATTTATGGACAGGATGCACTTATAAACTCATTAGAAAACATTCTGCACTTGGTGAAAATCTGGTTTCTTTACTGGGGTCTCAGGTCACTGTAAATACAATTACATGAAAATGCATAGAGTATACATCACATAAAACTCACTTGTTTGGTTTTGACTCTGTAACGCTAAATTAGTATTCATGATGGATTCTCTGACAAATAGGGTTATTATCAACACATGCTCTAAACATAAATCAGGTGGATATCAATAAAATTGTATTTTTGTTCTAGTCTTGTTTACAGATCTTCCTTCGGAATGCCATATAAATACTCCAAACGGTCTCAGGAAGCTTGCCACTCACGTTATTAGTTTTCTCTGGCTTGGAGCACTGACACTGATCATTTTCTGACAATGTTTACCAACAACAAAGGTGTCCTATTGATCAAACTTTCTCTTTTTTAGACTGCTTTATGTCCATGAATGCCTTACATCACTTTGCCTTGAGCCAAATGGAACTATAAAAACACAGCATGCAGCAAATGGTGTAAATAACCATTAAGGTTATGGGTTGATGCTGTGAATGACAGCAACAAATCACTACAGGAATTAGAAAGAATCAGTACATTTACATTTCATGAGAAAATATTAAAGGGAAAAAAAAAAACAAAACCCCACACCAAAAAACTCCCATATTTGTAATTTAACTTTGTATACTATTAGCTCCTAAAGTCTAGATTGCTCAGTTTTAAGAGGATGTATTCTGCCAGCCTTCTTCTGCTGACTCACGCTATAGTCTTAGGGTATAATTATCACAGTGAATTAGTTTATCTGCAGAGAAATGCAGATTTTTTTTCTCTGCAATGTGAACAGGACAAGGACTGAATAGGAGAATCTGGCCCTGAGTGATTTCCAAAGCCTCAGATTGATTTCTATGAAAGAGTGCATCAGTCAGTTTGTGAAAAGCTTGTGTTTAAAACTGCACTTTCAGCCAACTTGCGCTTTTTCCTTCCATTATACTGACAACATTAGAGACTTTTATACACCATGATGATTCCTCTTTCTTGGCAAACGATATATTTATCACCTTGCCTTTGGACAGGCTTTGTCTAAGGCTATATTTGAAGAAATCTTAGTTTTTAGCAAGCAATGCAATAGGAGGTTTAGATCTCCAGAATGAATTCCACATTTACACAGTTTGTACTTCTTCAAAGGTTTTATTTTGTTTTGTTTTGTTTTCCCTTTAAATAATGCACTCATTATGGGGGAAGAAAACTCCTGTTTGTCAGACAACTACCTAAGCAGACTTATTCTGACATTGTCTTCTTTTCACACTTTGTCTTTTTCCTTCAGTTCTGCGACTCACCAGATGTAGAGATGAGTAAGTGATCTTGCACAGATACCATGAATTTTGTCATTTTAAGACTTTGATTTCTCCCTGGCACTTTTTTCTGACACAAACAACTTTTTTATTTATGACTGTGACCTCTTTTACAAACATCCCAATGGAAGATAACCTGCAATAACATTTATGGTTAATCACTTGGTAAAGTTCTTCCCATAATAGGGACAATTTTCTAAATTTGGACTTCAATCCGAAACAGTCTAACAATTATTAGGTCTGCTTTATATCTAATTTAAATTACCACTCAATCAGTTTGGAAAAATAACAAACAAAACAAAGTATGGTGAAAATATGATCAAGGTAACTCATAATTTGTTGCAGTGTGTTTGACACTATTCAATCAGTACACAAAAATGAGCATCTAGGAAGAGCAGGAGAGCAAAGAGGTCTCTTATATCAACATTATGGGGATGATACTGCCTTGTTTTTTAAGCATCTTGTGAGACATATATTACTTTGTCCATAAATGAGGAAGTAGGGACACTGTCCTTTAAAATCATTCATTTGGCCCTCAAACTACAGCAAGGAAAACTGAGAGTATGATATAGTGGTAGAAGAGTGAAAGAGTTTTGCCACAATTCTAGAGACATAAACCAGACTCTTGATTTCTTCCAACAAAGTCTGCCAGTTAAAATATATACCTTGTCACACTGAATTATCCAAGCTTGAGGAATGTTATGCTGTCTCCATCATCTCCTTACAGACTTTTGTCTGTAGAAAATAGAATGACCTAATGAAAAGTCAAATAAACCACTTTGGCTTTCCAGATTGACTGACAGGTCTGTATGCCTTTCCAGAAAGATGAATTAATCCAGAAATAAAGAAAATATATAAATAAGTAGTAAAAACTGAATTAAAATTTTGAAATCAGGAAATACTTTTGTATTAGACTTAAGTCCCAGAGACAGAGTAATGCAAAGTTTGAGATTTCGCTGGCAGAGCAGCAGCAATGGTATTTCTCCAGGTTTGAATTGTGAAAATTTCCTGGTTCAGTCAGAGGTGCAGAGGGTAGATCAATGCCAGCCATCAGTTCCCAGGACTCCTACCTTAATGTCCTGGTCTTGCCCTTTTCATGATTGTCCCTCTTTTTGTGTCAGGAGTGTGACTGGTATTTACACAAGCTTCTGGGGAAGCAGCCGACTGCTGTTTCTCTCATGTTAACTTCGAAATATCACAAAGAGCATGCAGTCTGGTGGCACCCATTGCTGAGGAAGAGAAAGCATTAATTCCTGCTTTTTAAAGATTTTTAAAGTTGTGACATGAAGAGAAAAAACTCTGAATGTAAAAAAAAGTGCCTATAAGAGCAAATTAACATCTTGTTAAATTTTCAAGAATATCACTTAAATGCTCAAAGGAATATATTCATCAGACTGCTCACCAGTATCCTCTTCTTCATAGCATGCATATGGTCAAACAAGAGCACAAGAATGATTCCAGACACAATAAATGTATGTATGTTCAGAGATAGCCCATGATATCAATAAGGAAAAAAATAAAATTCCTTTCAAGATCTAGATCCCTGCACTTTTCTGAATAGAGAACCCTTTGGTTAGTACATCAGCCTGCCACTTCAAGACATCAAATACAGTACTCTTCTATGTAATCAGTTCTGCAGGAGGTGTGCTATAATCACATCTGTACGGACTTTCTCCTCTCCACAGATAGACATGATAGTTGGCAATGGACAGGCCACGTGTTTACCAGTGGTACATCAATATTCCATTATTTCACTTTGTAGTTCTTTCATTTCTTTCGTGGCAAAAATGTCCTTATGTTATTTTTTTTTTAAGAAAGGATAAACAGATAAATAGACAGACAGATTCCTATTTCTTCTCTCTCCTTCATCTTATCAAATATTATGATTCAAAAAGAAGCCCTAATTCTATGCATCCATTAAAAATGACACTGACTTGACTCTTCCTGGATGAGGAAAGAAAAAGTAAACTAGAGCATTTAGTGAGAGCAACTTAGGAACACAACTCACTGACATTAATCTTAAGTGCATACAAAATGAGTCAATATTATACTGCATAAAATAACATGATATTTCAGCAAAACAAAAAAAGCAACTTCAGCAAAACAAGTCATTTCAAACTTCAAAACTTTGTGCTGCCTCAGAGCTGAGAGAGGTCCAGAATCAGAGTTCCTGTGTGAAATATTGAGAAATACAAATAAATAAATACTTGGATGTCAGCATTCATTTTGCAAAACTGTTAATGGACTGTTTACTGTAATGTCTGAGACAGCAATATGTTATGAAGCTTGAAATTTCTCAGAATGCACTTCTGACTAGACTGCACTTACTGATAGGAAATCTGCTTTACCTTCCCTTTACTCTTCCAAGTGTGTGGTACTGCGATTTTTTAACAAGCACAGTGGAAACACAGTTCTTAAGTGCTTAACTGCTGCACTTTTTAGAAGAATAGGGTTAAAATGTCCCTTTGGGGCACAATCATGCTTTTTCACTGGTATTCAGTGTGTGGGATAAGCTATTATCTGGATCTCACATTTCTGAGCACAGGATTTGGAGATGTTATATTGAAACTTTTTTCCCTAGTTCTGTACCGTTTTCAAGGCATCGGTCGTCTTCCAACTCTCTTTTAAAACTGTAGCATAGTTTTCAATGTTTCAGAAAATTGTATTCCATCTCCACAGTTCTAGTGGTAGGTAGAAGCACTTGGATAACAATGGGGAAAAAAAGGTAATGCAGAATACACTGGAAAGAGAAGTTCAGGAATATTTAGCTCCAGGGAATAAATGTCACAGTCTGTCAGGTGATCCTATGAGGATACTGGGAAGATTAGGAAATATAGAGCCTCTACCTTGTCCTTCCCAGCCCAAGGACTTTGTCACTTTGTCTCTTCTCTTTCTCTGGCCACTGCTACCTCTGCTGCCAGATCCAACAGTGCTGTCCCTGAACCCAGTCTTATAGCATAGGTGGACTCATGTTCTCTTGATCCAAAGAAACCCAGAGTTTTAGCACTGTTTTACACAGCATCCCCACTCCCAGTACACAGTGAAGGGACATGACAGGGACCTTACTCAGAGCTGGAGAAGATCCGTCTGAAAGCAGATATTCTGAGTGAAATCAGTCCTCAAATCACTACAAATAGAGGCACTGCCCTGAACCAGGAAACAGATCAGTGCAAGGAAAGCTTCTAGAGGCACTGTGCAAATAAGAACGACTCAGAGTGGAGTGGGAGGGAGGAATGAAGCCTGGGAGGTTGCCACACCTGAGCCCCTGTCCATTATACTGCATTTGCACATTGGGAATAGTCCAGTTCAGTCTAGATTTAACTGCAAAATATATCAAGGATACCATATTTATAAAATTTTATTAGGTTTGTGTGGCAAGGTTTTGGTAGTGGGAGGGATACAGAAGTGGCTTCTGTCTGAAGCTGCTAGAAGTTTCCCTTACATCCAGTGGAACCAATGACAACTGGCTCCAAGACAAATGAACTGTCGAGCAAGGCTGAGTCCATCAGCAACAGCCATAGCAACAGTGGGATTATATATTTAAGGAGAAGAAAAACTTGCAGCTGGAGACAGAAGTGAGAATGTGTCACAGAGACAACTCTGCAGACACCAAGGCCAGTGAAGAAGGAAGGGTAGGAGGTGCTCCAGGCACTGGAGCAGAGACTCCCCTGAGTCGTGGTGAAGACCACGGTCAGGCAGGCTGTTCCCCTGCAGCCCATGGAGGTCCACGGTGATGTAGACATCCACCCGCAGTCCATGGAGGAGGACGTGCTGGAGTAGATGAATGCCCAAAGGAAGCTGTTATTCCATGGGAAACCCAGTCTGAAGTAGGATCCTGTCAGGACCTGTGGAGTGAGGAGCCACACTGGAGCAGGTTTGCTGGCAGGACTTGTTACCCTGGCAGGGCTCACACTGGATCAGTCTGTTCCTGAAGGTTTGGAGGTTACAGAACAGACCCATGCTGGAGCAGTTTGTGAAGAACTGCAGTGCGTGAGAAGGACTCACACTGAAGAAGCTGATGAAGAAATGTCTCCCCTGGGGAGAGGCCCCACATTGGAGCAGGGGAAGAGTGGAGTCCTC
Organism: Apaloderma vittatum; assembly: GCF_000703405.1. Classification (NCBI taxonomy): domain Eukaryota; kingdom Metazoa; phylum Chordata; class Aves; order Trogoniformes; family Trogonidae; genus Apaloderma; species Apaloderma vittatum. Next base: position 23,689 of record NW_009708517.1, on the reverse strand, counting down.
CCCCTGAGAAGGATGGAATGGAGAGCCAATCTGTGATGAACTCACTGCCACCCTCATTCCCTGTTCCCCTGTGCTGCTTGCACAGAGGAGGTAGAGAATTCAGGGTTGAAGTTCAGCTTGGGAAGAAGGGAGAGATGGGGGGAAGGTGTTTTAAGATTTGGTTTTATTTTCTGCTTTGGTTCGTTTGGTAATAAGTTAAATCAGTTTTCCTAAAGTCGAGTCTATTCTGCCTGTGACAGCAATTGGCGAATGATCTTTCATTTAATTAAATTTTTTCTCCTCTGTCCAGCTGAGGAAAGGGAATGATAGAGTGGCTTTGGTGGACAGTTGACAAGCAACCAGGGTCAAACCACTACAAAAAAAATAAACATAAATCCTAGAAAAAGGATTTATTTCAGCAGGTGATGCAATATGTTAATACCATCTTCCCAGTTTTGCTGAAGTCAGTATGCAACCTAAACAATATCTGCCATCTTCAAGGAGGGGCACAAGAGTGCAGCAGTAACCCTGGCAAAACTAGGTGTTTCTGGATGAGAGCACTTGTGTCTGCTTGGTTCAGGGTGCTGATGAAACAAATGTGTGACAGTCTGCACAAGTCTATGGAGACATGCTTATTGTCTCTGATCGGGAGGATTAAGCTAAGCCTTGCTTGTGGCTTGCTTCCTTGTTCAAGTTCTTAGGTCCAATGTTCTGACAAATCCCTTCATTTCTATGAGCTGGCACCCAAAAGAAAAAGAAGAAGAAGGAGGTCTTTAGTTACATTTTATCTCCTACATCAGCGCATGTAGTATCAGTGGAGAAGTTCTTGCCAGTTCATACTAATATGCAGGGGATTGCACTTTCAGTTATCATATTTGGAAAGATTAAATATGAGAATCCTTAAAAACAAGGGTTTTTTTTTAAAAAAAAATATTTTGACAACTGCAGCTTCTAAAATTTTATTTGTAATGGCTTACATTTCTCTAGTCAGTGTACTATACGGATATTTTGTTAAACAGTTAATTCAAGTATGTTTCCTCAATACTGACATTCAGCTATTTAATCTTTGCTGAGAAGTGGAAAAGAGTCTACCATTTTTCATGTTAATTACAATGTAGGAGGATTAGCTAAATGCATATTAACTTCCTTTTTTTTTAACTGTGAAACTTCATTAAATCATTTCATTAACTATTTGAATCTTCTTGTAGAGCTTAGTGAATGTTTTGGTGAACCATTCATCTATTAAAAATTCTGCTTTGGTACGACTGAAAGTGTTCACAGCAAATTCAGCAAATGGTTTGAATCTATAAATGGGGAATATATTCATATTTACAGTTACACTTATGTGTAGTGGTAGGACAAGGGATGATGGTTTTAAACTCAAGCAGGGTAGATTTAGATTAGACATTAAGAAGGCGTACTTTACTATGAGGGTGGAAACACTGGCACAGGTTGCCCAGAGAGGTGGTGGAGACCCCATCTCTGGAAACAATAAAAGTCAGGCTGGATGGGGCTCTGAGCAACATGATCCAGTGAAAGATGTCCCTGCTCTCTGCACGGGGGTTACACTAGATGACCTTTAAAGGTCCCTCGCAACCCAAGGCATCCCATGATTCTATGATTATTGAAGAAATGCAGAAATACCAGCCTGGAGGAATTTGTGCATGTTCCTATATCCATTCAGACTTTGTGATTGCTATTAACAGCTAACATTATTGAGAGATTATCTGTCTTACACAGTGTGGCATGTGCACCTGCCCCAATCAAGACCAAAACTTCCCTAACACTATGTGAGGGACTGCTAAACGAATATCTCGGACAGCCTGAAGCCTAAACAACCGCAGCTGCCTGCCTGGCGCCTGTCCTGTTGGTGCGGGAGTGACTCAGCCACTGCCCACGGTGTGGGGACAGAAGAAGCTTGGAGCTGTGGCTGCAAGAACCTGGGAGAGGAAGGGGTGACCCCCCCCCAGAAGCCCCCACCATCCCCCAGCCCCGTTCCTGGTATGTGGTGGGAACCTCACTGTACAAAAGGTGAGAACCCCAGGCAGTTGCGCGCTTTTCGCCCACCACAAGAAGATGGCTGCGTGTGCCATGGTCCTTGCTGGATCCAAGGCTGGTGATCTTTTCTTTTTCTATCGATTTCTTTCTCTCTCTTTCTAGCCTTAACAAAAGGCGATCTATGGCAAGGCCGGTTCTTTTGCTCGTTAATTACTCTTTATTGTGAGTTATGTTTATTGTGCTAAGTGATGATTGGAACACATCATTGTTAGTTGTTTGCTGACTGATAAATAAAACTGCTGTTGGGATCTTTGGCGTGACTCGCCTTAATCTTGGCCTAGGAATTGGCAAAAGCTTGGGACGTGACACAGTGAAAGGAAAGAATTAAAACTCAAAGCCATGGTTTGGGGGTTGAGTAGCCCAGACATGTGGTAACTGGTCATGAACACACCTCAGCTGAGGGATAGGAAAGGCAAGGATCTTTGGTCAACAGGCAAGGCCTTCAGCCAATGAAATGCCTTAGCTGAGAGAAGTTTCTAGACTGCTGACCTTATATGATGACAGAGCAGATGTGACCAGAGTACAAATTAAGCCTTTTCAGAGCAAAAATTGAGACAGTTCTGGAGCAGCAGGTCTACAGTTGAGGACTCTCTGTTTGGATGAGGATGCTGCCCAAAAAAATGCTTTTGAAGGTTGAAAGTCCTCATTTTTTAGGTGAGTGATTGTGCATTTTGGGTCACTGTCCCTAAAACTTAGGCTTAAGTCCTCTGTGTAGTATTAGTTACATTTGACAGACATCTAAATCTGTAGTTAACTAATTAGCCAGAGTGCTAAACAGTTTTGATAAGAATAAATCACATTTTGAATACTTGACACATCTATTTTAAGAGACTCCGTGACACACATCTGCTAAAATAAGATATTAAAATACAGCTTAACATCTTCTAACAGATTAGAAAAGATCAAAATTCACAACAAGAAACATGTACAGAGAGCATTTTCTTTTTTTGTTTTTTTCTAGATAGTTTTAGGAAAGCCAAATAATTGCCTATTGGAAGGAGATAAAGCTTCAAGAACTGGCCAACAGGCCCTAAAGGAAAATTTTCTTCTGACTCTAGTTCTAACCATCACATTAGCTTTATATGTCTGAGCAAAGGACATCCATCAGACAGCCAACACATTAACACCATTAGGAGCATCACTGCAGTCCAGTTAACATGATTTTTGGCGGCCTATCTGAAATGGTTGAGAAGGAATGGTGGAAAAAAAACCCCACCACTTCCCACAACCTAAAACATGTATCAAATGGTGGAAAATATTTCTTCCTAACCACAGGAATTATCCAGCAGAAGCCCCATTGTTTATGATACATTTCATACAATCATAAGATCATTAGATTTGGAAAAAACTTTAGGATGATCAAGTCCACCCATCAACCCAGCACCACCATGACCACTAAACCATTTCCTGAAGTGCCACTTCTACACGTTTTTTGAACACCTCCAGGGATGGTGACTCCACTACTTCCCTGAGCAACTTGTTCCAGTGCTTCACCACTCTTTCAATAAAGAAATTTTTACTAATTTCTGATCTAAACCTCCCCCGGTGAAACTCGAGGCCATATCCTCTTGTCCTGTCACTAGTAACTGCAAAAGAGACCAACACCCACCTCACTACAACCTACTTTCAGGTAGTGGTAGAGAGCAATTAAGTCTCCCCTCAGCCTCCTCTTCTCCAGACTAAACAATCTCATTTCCCTCAGTAGCGCCTTGTAAGACTTGTTCTCCAACGTTCTCCAGTTTCAGTCTAAACAGAATCTAAATAGCAACCAGTTGTTACAGATTCAGAGTTACTTTTGTTATGAAATTTGATGTAAATAATACATTAATTTCAATTTCAAAGGAAGTCACAATCTAAGAATTAAAATAATAGCTGTAAGTCAGTTAAGTTTCTATTTTATGGAGGATACTTAAAACTTATTCCCTGGTGGGACAGAAGTATTTTTCACTTAATCTACTGTTAATACAACTAATCAAAAAATAACCAAAAAAATCCCTTCAGCTCCTTCCACTGCTCTATAAAAGTGTTAATATTTACACAGGCGTTATCAGAGTTTCTACTGTGAATTTGAGGAGAAGATTTTTAAAAACCTGGAGAGATTTCCATCACCTTTTTGAAAACTGGAGAATGGCACTCCTATTTCTGTCTTTGAAAATTATCCACTTGATCCAAAACTCTGAGAAAATTTTGTACCAGCATTAGAAAAAGGCAGAACCATGCGGTGTCTGTGAGTTACATATAGACTTATAACTAACTGTCCCTCATTCTATCCTTCTGTTCAACTTGGACAATAATCATGACAAAATTCAGAAATCTGATAGGAGGGATTTTTTTTGAGTTAGATAAAGTTTTTCATATTTTCAAGTAATAGGGATGGTATTCAATGATATGGAGCAGTAAGGTTTAGAGAGAGGAAGGATCTTTTACTAACTCAACTTTATAGTTCCAGACATGCTTCAGGCACACAAACCTTTTTCTTGTGCCCTGGAAACTAGTCTCTTTTTATAACTGTATCATCTAGTTTAATAAAAGATATTGCTTCTCCCTACAAACCGCGTCTTTCTGATTTTAAGACACATTAAAGCATGTGAGTTCTGCCCTGCTATGAGCATTTCACAAAATTTTTATTTCAAAGCAATCATCAGCAAAATGCTCTATCTTCAGCAAGTGATATACACACACAAAAATGTTGACTTTACATTACTTTATATCTTTAGCCTCCACATTCCTACTTTATCCTCTTTGTGCCTACTTTCATCCCTCTCTTCTACTGCCTTTACACTGTGGAAGTATTAATTACATCATCCCTCCATCTTACTGGTACAGATTAAAAGCAGCAGTGGTATGTCTAGTGAACTCAGTGGGATCTTTCTTAACAGTTTCTGCAAATTAAATAATACTTGCTCCTGTGCACAATATCAGTAGTTGCACTTAGCACACATTTACCTATTTCCATCATTTTTATTTAGACATACTTCAAAAATACATTTTTTTAAGCTATCATCAAAAGTATTTTAAAGTGCCACATAAAAAAATGCCTGAAAATTACCAGTGAAATAAATGTCATGAGCAAACAAACTTAATTTCTTTCTGAAGTAAAAATAATCCCATAACACTTTTCCTCTCTTCTTAACCTATGTTCAGCTATTCCTCTCCAGATCATTGTACTATTCCTGTCCCACGATTCTCACTTGCCCTAATTATATTTATTTCTTATAGCTAGAGAATAATTTTGAGTCAAGTATGTGGGAAAATTTTAATTAATGCTAATTTTACACTTATAACATGACTGTGTACAGACATATAAATACTTATATGCAGTTCTGGAGTTTCAGAAATTCTTAGTCCAAAAAGTAAAACTACTCAGAGTCCCAGTCTGGGAATAAAGCATCAGCTTGGACAGCTGGAAAGTGGGCATTGCACCATTTAAAAATCAAAGAGAGGAAACATTGTAGTCTAATCTCTGTCACAGGAGTTATGTGTTTTGTTTAAAAATCTTCAAATTTGCCACAGGTGCAACAAGAATGTTCTCTTTTGACAAGCCCTGCTCAGGGGGAGATGATGAGCTGAGGCACACCTCTTTCCTCCAATGAATCCCCCAAGACTCTCCCTGGGCTGTGTCCTTGCCCCACCGTGTCTTGTCTGTTACAGAGACAATGGTTCTCAAGGTGCTCTGGGAACAGAAACTGCACTCTTCTACCTCATGCAAAGCTGCATCAAGAATCTACAGGTGTAGGCTCTGTGCTTCTGTGCCTCAGTCGCTCTTTTCTTCCACAGTATACAGTGACGAAAGATAGGAGGCATCGGATCAGATGTAGGTTAGGTGTCTACTATGGGATAGTTATTTCAACTCTTTATAATCAGGGAATAGAATAGGACACTTCAAGGGTCAAATCTGTCTCAATCTAAATTTGGGGTCTGAAAGTGAATCTGATGAATTTCATCCTAAAAATGCCTATTTCTCATCACTGACTACAGTGGGCACCTGGTTTGACTAGCTTGTAGGTTGATGTCTTGCACTTAACCACTTACCTAGAACTATAGATGGATGGTACATCTTAAATGTACTATGTCACGGGGTATTTTCATGAAATGTTCTGAAAGGCATGCTTCAATTCTGCAGAAGCAGCATTTTAAGCTCATAAATGCTCTGTTTGTTCTGGATTTAGCTACCTAACCGTCTTAAACCTCCTTTTCTGAAACTCTTCGCAGTTGTCTGTCCTCATCTTTGAAAACTTGATTCTTAAGACGTTAAGACAAGGGGAAATGGATCCAAATTGCACCAGGGGAGGTTCAGGTTAGATATTAGGAAGAATTTCTTTACTGGAAGGGTTGTCAGCCATTGGAACGGGCTGCCCAGGGAGGTGGTTGAGTCTCCATCCCTGGAGGTGTTTAAGAGACGAGTGGATGTTGCATTGGGGGCAATCGTTTAGTAGGTTGATAGGGCTGGGACAAAGGCTGGACCATATGATCTTCAAGGTCTCTTCCAGCTGAAACTATTCTATGATTCTATGATTCCAAATCCAATTCTAAATTGCTTCTAAATTCCTAAGTTGCTGCTGAAAATACTGCTCCTACAACTTATTTTTATATTTTTATTTTTCCACAGACAAATTACTAAGTGTTTCAAGATCTATCTCATAGAAATTACTTCATCCACTCCCTAGTAAAATGAGGACATCTGAAACCTGGAAGCTGATTAATTCTCATTTTTGCGTAACAGTACTCCTACTTCACTTTCTTAAGAAAGCTTTATTTGCACAAAGATCTTTCTTTAGAAAGGCTTTGAAATCTTGATTACAACTGAAATTACATAAATTCATGTATATTTAAAACATGGGTAGTCAAAGGGAATAAAAATGTGTTACTGTAAAAATTCCTAAAGTATTATCAAAAGGTAAAGTTTTATAGACATTCTAGGGTTTGATAAAATATGGTTAATAAAAGGTCACAAGAGTATTCTGGATTTTCACTTTATAATTTTAGAATAATGACATTCAAGTTTTGGAAAATTTTAAACAGACATAATTTTTAAGCTCTTTTTCTGTAATTCTGAATCGCAAAGAGAATTGCTTAGAGTTGAATAAAAATATTCACTATTTTATTATAATACTAATATACAGCAACAAAATCAAAAGCTTGTAGAACACCTTCCAAATAAATAAAAAAAACAACTTGCAGGACTGTATAATTGATAACAATGTTATTTTTGCCTGAAGGCTACTGGTTGCCATCACCCTAAGAAGAGTTTCTGTAGTCAGGTTTTACCATCCCAAAAGTAATGCAAAGGAGGAATTGCAGCTTATGGAAACTGGAAACATCCTTGTTCTTTTTTTTTCCCTCCTACTCCCACACTGCAGTAACTTACTCCCAGGATATGCCACCAACCGCGCTTTTGCTGAAACAACACAGAACTGGATGAGGCAGCGTCAAGGGAGGAGGATTCTCAGCCGCTGTGCAGCTCAGAGGCCCCAGGATCTGTGATTTCTGGAGGGTTAGGGAAAGCTTTAGAGTGACACTGGGGGAGAACAGAGTATCAGCCACAGATTAGGAACACATAAAGCATCGTGTAAAAGATTGGCTGTGTCTCTGTGTTAGCACTGGGACTGCAACAAAAGGCGATGGCTGCAGCCGGGGATGCTGATAGACCTGCAGTGCTTACTGCAGAAACTGAATCATAAACTTGGAAATTTTGTTAGCTGTCCCTGACTGTAACTCCCATCAATCAGTGGCAAGAAATAACACATGAACCTGTGTGTGTTTTCCCCTTCCATCTGAAAATAATGTATTTATCCTATTCCATTAGCGTATTTTAATAAGCATTGCTTTGGGACAGTATGCCTGCCAATTTATGTTTATGAGACTGTCAACAGAATTTACATGCCTAAGAAAATATGATACAACATTGCAAAGCAGGGACTGCCTGTCAAATGAGGTTGTCATGGAGAAATGAGACATAGGAAAGCTCATACATACAGTGGCACACAGAGAATGCCAGGGATTTTTTATTCCCCCTGTTGAGCTCAATAAATATTTATTTCAGTAAAGGAAGGAGGAGGAAAATAATGAAATTATGAGCCATATTGTTCAGTCATTTTTTTTTTAGCAGAACTTTCCGTTGAAACCAGACCAATATAAAACCACAGCGATAAAGATCTTGCATTCTATATCATGCTTTTAGAAACAGATTTCAGCAGTTTAAATTTCTCCTGGCAGCATCCTGGAATGCCTAGAAAAAAAAAAAACAAACCAGGGACTAAAGAGCATTTCTGGAGTGTGCCTTAGGGCTGGCTTGTTGCTGACCACTGGCATGATTCTTGGGAGTCTTTGGGAGCTGATATTAATCACAGACAGCTCCAAATAGCCCTCTGGACTCGGACCTGTACTAAAGTGGCTCAAGAATTTTGAGGTATTTAATGACCTTTTTTGAACTCCTACTCATACCAGTACCAAACAATTCAGGATTTCACAAAAAAAATACAAATTCTTATCCAGTATGACAAAGCAGGCAATGCAGTGTCTATGTGACACCAACTTGACACGTGTCAAGGAGGTAGAAGGTAGCCAAGTGCTCTGGAGTTGTTTCCCTTATCATAATCTTAATTACTCCAGGGAGAAGATTAGATGCTGCTTGTTATTTACAGTTGATTCATAAAATGGTGATTATATAATGAGGGAAAACATTGAGAGGAATATCTCTTCAATTTCCGAACTCTCTAGGTGGAACTAATGCTCCCTAACTTAAACTTGCTAAAAATTTATTTTTGAAATGTAAGGTAGTCACCTAGGCTTTCTTAGCAGAGAGAACAATCTCCTAGAGACCATAATTTATCATTTTATAAATTAGGTGAAATGGTTCATCCTGCAGAAACTCTTCTTTTCTCCAGTGGCAACGAAAGTATCCTAGAAAGAGGCCTGGCATACGGAAGTCTGAATTTCTGAGGACTACAGGTCACCATGAGCAAGGGCTGGTATCTACCATGTGGATATAGACTGGCAGTCTGAGGTGATGTTTATGTCTTTGACTCCCTTTGACTGCAAAGACATCAAAGACCAGTCTTCAGCTTTTTTCTTTTGTTTCCAGAGCAACCTCAGATTGCTGATGGCCTCTATTGGGAACCTTGAACAATCACTAAAAATCAGTAATAATACACCATTAACCTGGATCATCCATAAACTAATCTCTATTCTTTGTGCAATTCCAAAGCTACACCTATTTCCCAGGTACTCTACACACATCTACTGGCATTTTTTTTAGCCAGCCCTACAACCAGCTATTAACCAATCAATGTGGTTGTTGAATAGACGTGCATTTTACCTCCACCACAGTCATGACAAAGGAAATTCATGCGTGAAAAGTGGTAAAAACTATCCACACTTGCAGGTTGTGTAAGTCAATATTTGCCTTATTTTGAGGTTGAATACACTCCTGAATATGAATCTATGCATTTTTCATCACAGTTAACTGCATTAAGTATCTGACCAACAAGTTATTGTAAACTCTAAGAAAAATAAATCATTTTATCCTGTACTGTGTAACTTTTGCAAGACGTAATCATGTGCTCGCATATTATAAATACACTAGAATAATTTATTTATTATATTCCATTAGTGTATTTTAACAAGCATTGCTGTGGGACAGTATGCCTGCCAATTTATGTTTATGAGGCTGTCAAGATAATTTACATGCCTATGAAAATAAACAACATTGCCAATTCAGAGTCCGCTTGTCAAATAATCTTGTCACGAAGAAATGAAACACTACCAAGCTGAAGACTAAAGCATATTCATTATTGCTGGTTACACAGATTCTAGGTGACACAATGAAATACATTTATGCCATTTTTCATGTATCATATGAATACAAAAAATGAGGGAGTGGGGTACTTCAGGCTGCCATATATTATACTGTATAAAACAGATCTAGCACTCAATCACTCCTGTTTTTTCAAAATAACACTACCACTAATAATAACAATAATAAAAAAAGAAATATCTAGGCCCCAGTAACATTAGTGGGTAAAATATAATGTATTATTCATCTGGAAAACTGAGAATGCTACACAAAAATCATGACTACTTCACAGTGGTTAAGCTGAAATAAAATAGCTGCAGAGCTGTCTAAGGCTGAGAAAAAATTACTGGGAAGAGTTCATTCAGGAGTTCTGACTAGATAATTATTGAGCTGCACTGACAAACTCTACACTTCCCTGCCAATTACACCTTCCGGGCCATGGCTTTTAGAATAATTTAAAGCAGTGAGATTTAGAATCTTGTTCTCATAATTTTCCATAGACAGCTAACCCTGTGTTCTCTTCTCCAGGGGAAAAACAAACAAACAAACAAAACCCAAAACCAAACTGAAACTGTACTCTCCTCCAAATTTTCCCTAAGCACGAAAATGCCCTTGGAAACAGCTTCAGAGATGAGATGTGTCCAGGAGGAAAAAATTACCCCAAATCATGCCAAAGTAGAGAAATAAGTTTCCCACTAAAGTCTTCAAAATGATCGGTTACTATAAGAATGACTTCAGAGAAAAATTGAGAAAAGGCATACAAAGGGGAGAGTCAGTGTTTATCAAAAGCCTGTAAAGGTATTCTTATTTACCTGGAGAGATTGCCTGTGCACAGAGAAAGCAGTTCAGACATGAATGATCTCTGCAGTGCACAGCACAGAGTGTGGTGGCTGCCGATGGTATCAGGAGAAGCAAGGAGCCAGACAACAAGGACGCGGATGATGAATGAAGAGTGGGGATACACCTGAGAACCACGGGAGAGATGATAATTCAGTACCAGTGAGATAAATCAGAGGGGTGCAAGATGAAATGCTTAGCTGGCTCAGATAGGTAGTATTCACAGAGAGCAACGAGCGGACTGGCTGCTGTAAGGAGAGTGCTCCTCTGCCGAGGATGCAGCACTGGAACAGGAAGGTGACTGCCCACAGAGCTCACTTCATTTACTTTTCCCATGAATATGCAACATAAGATGAAGCATTAAATAGCCTAGAAGTCTGGGATCAAACAGATCTGAAAATGCTGGCTCAGGCTGGCCTGGCCTCTCACCTTCTGTCTCCATTTAAATACCTCTTATGTAGGGACAGTGCTCCTCCAACGCCAAGAGAAGCCAGGGATTAAGGTCCAGAATACAATCCACACTTCTATATATCCTGTCCTTGTAACACATTAAAGGAAAGACAGAAAAGAGATGTTTTAAGATCTTTCCAAGCTGAAGTTTAGCTAGAGCTGATGTGCAACCATTCGATAATGATGTTCTGGTAGATCTTTCAGTGTTCTGGCTTTTAAAATGGCAGCTGCATCCTTTTGTTGACAGCTGTATTATACAGTTAATGTCTGAGTGGAAACTTTGCCTCCAGAAACAGATGCCAAGATATACACAAGCTCTAATGTGACTAAATTGTCTTTCTTTACAACTTTCTTGATAAATGTATAATGCTTATCAAGTAATAGGTTGCATTTAGACATGTTTTGTAGGGGGATATGAGAGGAGCTAGTCACAAGTTACAAAATAAACAAAAAAATTTACTTCTTTGTTGATTTTTAAATTTTATTAGATCCCAGATGCAGAAATTTGAGTGGATAAATATGCTATAAGGAAAAAAGAAAAAAAATAACCAAAAGATAGTCTTGCTCTCTCATCCATTTCTGATTCCTATTGACAAGCTTCAAATCATATTTGAGTGCAAGCTTGCTTTGGAAACACAAGTAAAGCTCTCCAAATAGGAACACACCACAAGGGGAGTTTGGAGTGGTCCTGAAATAATAGCAGTGGAGTCAGGTACTGTATGCAGATGATATAACACAGATTCATAGAATGGTTTGGGTTGGAAGGGGCCTTAAAGTTTATCTATTTCTAACCCCTCTGCCATGGGCAGGGACACCTTCCACTAGACCAGGTTGCTCAAAAACCCTATCTAACCTGGCCTTGAACACTTTCAAGGAGGGGCCATCCACAACTTCTCTGGGCAAACTGTTCCAATGTCTCACCATCCTTATCATAAAAAATAATCCTTTTTTATGTCCAATTTAGATCTACTGACTCTCAGTTTAAAACCATAGACCCTTATGCTATCACTACAGATTTTAGTAAAACGTCTCTCTCTGTCTTTCTTATAAGCCCCTTTTGTTTACTGAAAGGCCACATGCTCCAGACTATGTACCAGGGTAAGTAGATGAAAGATGTGCGTATAGGTAAGGCTGTGATTAATGGTGGAGATATTTTCACAAGAGAACTAGGAACAATTTAAGGCAGTCCTTCCCAGTACACATCAGTCCTGCCCCATAATAACCTCTGTATTCTAGCACTGGGCCTCTTGAGCAGGGCTTCCAATTGTGTCACCATTTCTGATTTGAGCTGTTATCTATAAGAAATTACATCTCACTTTCTTCATAGTGCTCTCTCTCATCACCACATGTCTCTGTGAATTATTTAATTAACACTTTTCTCCAGCTCTCTGCTCTCTTTGTAAGTGTCCATCTATTTATTTATATTTCCCCCTGGACTGTTGAATTTCGAGTTGTGTAAAATATTTTAGATATATCTAATGTAAAAGTAACACAAATCAGGTTGCCTTTAACTTCTCAGGCCCACATATACCCTATTTTAATGTGGCCATTTATGCTACTGTGTAATACATCTTCATAGTGTTGGCTTAATCACGAATGACAAGTGTTGAAAATGTAATAAAGACAGGGACACATTAATCCATTTTGTATGAAAATGTGAAAAGGTAATCAGATTCTGAATGGCTGTATGCTTAAAAATATAGTGGTTGAGATATTTTTTTCATTTGAGATTCTCACTAGAGATTCTGATTAGAAAGATTTCAGTATAAAATTGTCTTAATATATTACGATTGTGCCAAAAATGCACTGAAGAAGTTTTATAAAATGCGAGATGAATCTCAATCAGTAATGTGATGACCCCAAAGCTTCTGAAAGACTTTAAATAATCAGGGAAGTCTGCATTTCTTTTCTTTTTACAGAACATTATACACCTTGCCTATGGGTAGAGATGCAGAGTCTATCATTGTCATTTTTGTTTCCGAACATCCAAAGCTAATTAAATAATTATTGTTAATAGTTATTCCAGTCTCCACAGGCAGTTAGAGATACCTTCATACAAAAATGTGTATAGAGAAATGTAATCCTTTTTTTTCTTTCCCTGCAAAACCAAGAAATATATATTAAACTAGTATTCTGTTCAAAGGACGCTCTTGCAACACATTCTTCCCCATTCATCACTGTGTAGCATGTATTTCCCATGCTCTAGAGAATCTACGCAGGTTGTCATAATGCTTTTTTTAGTAAAAAGAATCCATTCTGTGAATCTTTCTGTTTCTTACCAGCCTACATGAGGCTAATTTAATTACTCCAACTTGCCTCTTCAAATACCTAGGCTATAATCCAGTAATCTGTAATACTTTAAGATTCACTTCATCAAATTTGATAGCTCAAAGACTGGCACTTAAATCCATTCGGTGACAGCTTTAAAAAGCATCTCCCCACAGATAACTAGTCTGTGTCTACAGCTATTTCCCATTCTGTGTAAAGGCGGTCTCTAAGACCATTCCAAAATGAAAGAGTTTTTAAATTGTGATTATTGTATGTTGAAGCTCTAAATTAAATGATGAAATTCAGAGAAATCCTGATGAAACTGAAAATATTTCTTTAGCTATATAACTTACAATCATAGTTCAATGTCATCTTAACTCTTGAGCAAGAGATGGTAATCTGATTGCACCACTGAAAATGAAGCTTTGGATAGCACCGTATCACCAGTATAGTTTATGTGGCATATTTATCTCTGTGCTTGTTTATCAATCTGAAGTATTTTAGCTGCAAAACATCAAGGTCAATTTTTCAGATGTTTTACAGTTTACTATCAGGTCTCAAGCAGAGCTGATGGCTCTAGACATCCTGCCAGTGAATTATAGCGATTTAATAATTTCAGCAATCTTGTACTTACAGTTTCATTATTATTTCCAAAATAACTGAAAGAGTTCAGCACACAGATACTTTTTCTCCTGCATGAAACCTAGTAAAGTATAAAGCCATTTCAGTATATGTAAACCCTTTGCAACATATAAGCAAGATGTGTATCTAAATGTGGAGTGGAAAGGAAAATTATTAGAACATTTCCCACAAGCCTGTGCAAATTATATAAAATCGAGAATTGGTGCTGTCAATCATTTTTCATTTAACACTTTCAATTAACTTGAGATGCTGTAGGACGCCACTTCAAATTATCTACTTAATAGAGTAGGAAGGGGAAGGATTGGCTTCCTGCTGTGGCTGAGGCAGTCCGAAACCAAAGTGGATTCATCTTTACCTGCAGAGCTCTCTGTAACCTAAAGCTCTGTTCGTTTTGCAGCAAAGCCACAAAGGAAGGATGATGGTGGATCACCTCCTACAGAGATGGGTCACGGCCTTGCTTCAGTGGGTATCTCCAGGGAGTTCCTGTGCTATTAGCAGCCTCCTATGCCAAGCAGAAGGGAATCCAGTTGAATCTTTGCTGGCAGCATAGTTAGTAATGTTTTCTCTGAATTGCAACTCTGTCTTAACCTCTATCTGGTTTCTTGTTAAAACCATGTTTTAATGAATAACGCTGAGACTGCATCCATATTTGTGAATTACAGCAATGGCATTTCAGGATTAATGGAGATGAAGAGAGCGTTCATTTATCTTCCACAATGATTGTTTATACAAGGCTTTTCAGAGTCACAAAAAAAAAGGTTACAAATGAGGGAGCATTGGAACAGCACCTCCAGAGCTCTGTTTTGTAAAGAAACTTCAAATAGAAATGAAAATGTCACAATCATGCACCGTGCATTTCACTGTTTTCTCCTTTAATTTCTAAGGAAAGCTCAGCTTTATTATAAGAGTTAGCACAGTCTATCATATGTTCATAAAAACCTTAGATAAATGCCAAACACAAAGTTCTACAATTATTTTTGACTCTCTGATTATAGTGCTTCTTAGGAAGAATGAAATATAGTAATTGTTGAGGGCAGATTCTCATCTTCTGCCATGCAGAGATATGTGTTTCTGCCTCCTGTAGTTCTGGGTTATTTCAAAACAGACAGATAATATCAAGAGTCCAGGTCAATACAGATCCTTCCACAGCAATTCACAAGGATGCGCAGGACACGGTGCCCGCCAGCATGTCAGGGTGCTTTGAACAAAGTGACATCATGAGAAGAGCGTCTAGATACAGGATTAGAGAAGTAGCTTTTAATCTCAATTCAGATTAAGCCTGAACAATACCCTTGTGAAATCTGTATTTTATACATATCGGGAGATAGATGGTTTCCATATTAAATTAGACTTGTGTCTGTAACAGGTATATGTTTGAGTAGATACATATTGGTAGATATAAAAATGAGTTGGCTTTAACCATGCTAGGCACATGAGTCAGCTAAACCTTTTTTCCTATGGAGGACAGCAAACAGAGGTGTCACAGGGCTCATTAAGTCATGTTTACATTTATAATATAGGCTCATTTCTAATATAGATTCAGAACTGCAGGGAGTTACTGCCCATTCTCAAGATGAGACATAATGCTTGATTATATAAGTACCCTCCATCCAGTGGTGACTTTTAATCGCTTTTTGGGCATTTTAAAATTATTTCTTCTGTTTTATATCCAAGTGATTAGAGGAAGTTACAGTGGAATAGATTCACTACTTAAATGCAAGTGTCTGCTTCTGAGTTTATTCTCTGGCCTTTCTTAATGAGGGCGACAAACAGGCACTTCTGCAAATGATCTGTCTCATCTCTAAGCAGGCATCTGAAACAAGGCAGATGAAACTTGTCTAAGTCAGGCTGTTTTCTCTCCATTAACACAGAGGGAGCCCAAGGTGATTAATACATATATAAGCATCTACAGAGACCTAAATTTAAGGGAGATGAAGCTCTGTGCATAACTGAGGGAGTGATAATTAGCAAATTGTACCGCAATAAGAGTAACATAAAAGCAGACACTAAACGTGAGTGACTGAAGTCCCTTTCAGTGTATGTAAGATTATTGTAAACTGGTAGTGATACAAGGCTGCTTATGAAATCTGCTGTCAAATGCACACTGTTATCAGTGTTTAAAAGGAATATAGATGTGTAGATAGACACCTAGATGGGCTATAACCACATTTCCTGCTGTAATGTTACCATATTTTATGTAATACTTATATTATATATCATCTGCAGGCAGACTGTGAGGAAGGAAAAAGCAAGGCTGCAAGAACAGTCTGCCTCCTCTAGACTCTGCTGTTCCTTCTAATAAATTGTGCTTCCTCCGTGGTTCCTACAGAGAGAACAGATGAGCAAAAAAACCCTGACAAATGTATTTTGACTAGGAATAAAAACAGGAAAGAAAACTCAGGTTGTGAGCCTGGCGGTTTCAACTAGGATTATCTGGTAGGTTGGATTTTATAAAATAAAGCTGGGTTTCTCGTGACATAGTCTCAACCCGGAGCTCTTAATATATTTCCAACATTTTCTCTAGATGAATATATCTTTTTTAACTTCACATGTTTGCTATGTAAAGCTCCGTTCCAGCTGGTGGTCTGGGTGGATGTAGTCTTCTTACCAATTTATGTGCATGTCTTTGATACCATAGAGGGTCACAAACAGCACTAGAGGTTTATATTTAACCAACTGAATCTATCTCCTAGAATGAAATTCAGCTTTCAGATGACGTTATCGAGATGTTGGTAACTAAGTGACAGCTGGGTGTTTGAGACAGCACTGGTACAGCACTTGAATCACCTGTCAAAACAACATGTGTCGAGTGTCATTTGAGACATCTTCTGGAACGTGGGGCTCAGATCTCCAAGAAGCTTGCAGTTTTGGCACAGAAATTACAGGAGGCCTATAGCCACCTGGACAGTCATCTGAAGACCAGCAGAGACAGCCTAGAGCATTTTCCATGACGCTAGACATAAATCTTTAGGTAGTCAAATCAAGTATATTTAATAGAATTTGTAGAAATTTTCAGATATCCCTAAAGTCCCCTAATGGATGGTCAGTGGAATTACTTCTAGGCTAGCTTTGGTGCCTTAGCTTTCGACATGCAGAGTTAATTGAGAATGATGTTACTTGTTTTGTTTCAGATGGAGGATGACCATGTGTTAAAGAGAATCTTGGCTACGTACCATAGATAATGCAGAGTATAAGGTTCCATGGGGAAGTGTGTATGTCAGCCACAATTATGGACTGAACTAGATAACAAATGAACAAACAAGCAACTTCAGTTTTGTTGATCAGGGTCTTCCAGCCTCTAAATACTGTTACATGCTAGCACTTTATATTTTATATATAAAATACCACTTTATATTTTATAAGGCAATTGTCACCTTAGTCTCTGTATCGAGCTCTGGGTATCACTAGCTTCTCTTTAATTAAGTTGTAGTAAAAATATGTTAGAAAAAAAAGGCAGAGATTAAAACTGAGAGTAGAAATGTGTTAACAGTACTAAATTTGGTCAATTAGACAAAGCTGAACAAATCAGTTTAAAATGATCCACAAATGATTAACAGAATTTTTGTTTGAATCTAGTCCCATGTTGTCTTTAAAGCCACATCTGCAATCTGAATAGTATTTAGCTACTCAAGACAAAAAAAAAGATGTCTTCTGCTCTGACTAGAGTTACTTGTGATCTTGAAGGCTTTTAGAAAACACTGGAAAAACACTAATGCTTATTTTCAAAATGTGTCACCCAGAAGTAGATAATTCAGTATCAATAATTACATCTTATAATTTAATAAATAGCAGCTCTTCTAGATGACTTCTAATTATAGTATAAAATGTAAATTCTATTTCTGTTTACTTGAATCACTTAGGACTAAAGGGTTATAGTATTACATTAGTACCATATTCTACAAATCACCCCACTGATTACTTGTAAGTATGCATTCCACTGAGTATGCTCATCACAGTTGTTACTGAATCAGAGAAAATAGGATTAGAAGGACTTAGAGGTCATTCAGTCCGTTTCCTTGTTTCAAGCCATGATCAGCTACACTTAGGGTGAGGAAGATTGTATTCTCAGTAAAATATCTTTCATTATGACTTATTTTCAGTTAGAAAATGTGTTCCTAATATTTAAATTAATTCTCCTTTACCTCAGCCTAAGTCCATCGCTTCTTCTTGAACAATGGAAAAGCTCCTTTGTCTTTTTTCCTCTACCCACTTATTTAGGCCGTTGAAGACAAGTTATCATTTCTCTTTTAAGATTTCTTTTTTCTAAAGAAAGCCATCTGAGTGCTTTCAGAGGTCAAGTTTTCTGGCCAGACTTTACGTGCATTGGTAGGTCTGAAATGCTTTGAGCAGCCTCACCAGGTCTCCAACCCTTGGCCCAGTCGCTGCCTGGCATGGTGTAGGCAGTTTTGCATCCTGCCCTGTCTCCTGCTCATCCTGACTTCCCAGACTGACTTCAGGTATTTTGCACTTGTCTGATACTGGAGACTGTTACTGCCCAGACCTGATTCTTTGCAGGACTGCACCTAGGTCAGCAAGGCCTCCATCCTACATGTGCCATGACCACCCTTGGTCCCCAGTTTGACTTCTGTTGTTGTGCTGTCCTGTTCCTACTGCTTCTCAGTAGAAACATTTTGTTTGCCTCCTATTGTAACTGTCTTACATTTTGGCTTTTTCTTGTTCTTTTTTGTCAAGATCATTTGTATTCCAGTCCTTCCCTCAAATCTTAGTGCAGCTCCTCCTAGCTTGGTGCTGATTAGTAATTAAATAAGTATACACTTCATGCTTTTGAAATAATTAAGGGAAATATCGAGTGGTGGCAGACTGAAGACAGAACCTGTGAAATTCCACTTACAGCATCCTTCCAACTTGGCAGTGAACCTTAATAGATACTCCCCCAGTATGACATTCTTCCCCTCCAGCAGTGCCATATTTCCTCAGCTCGTTTAAGAGAAACCTGCTGAAGTTTAGCCTCATGATCTCTGTTTCTTCTTTCTTTTTTTTTTTTCAGGAAAGCTCTTAACTTCTCACAAAAGGAAGCTGAATAGATAGGACATGATTTTTTTCTCAGCCATTCTTCATCTCCTTATAAGCAGGTACTAGCTGTATACAAGTATTTCAATTATTTATTCCTGTATTTTTACAGGAATTGAAGGTCAGCGGCTAGGTTACTCCTTCTACCCATTAAAAATAGACAATATATTTTCCTTTTCTGGACTCCTGAAGCCTTGCTAGTCCTTATGAGTTCACAAAGTTGCTGACCCTGAGACTGTTTGAATCAGTGCCATAAAGTGAATTTCAACAAGCTCAGACAGTCCAAACTGATCTAGCTGCTCTCTAATTGGCTCTTCTAACTGCTCTTCTGGCCCGAGATTTTAGCCCTCGTCATTCATGATGATGTAATGGGTTGTCCGATGAATGCTATTACTGTCAGTGAAGGCTGAAGCAAAAAATATACTTAACGCTTTGGCTTTTCTTTGCATCATCTGTTGATAGCTGTATCTCCTTGTTAAGTGCCAGATCAACTCTTTGCTTGATCTCACTCTTCCTTGGTAACATCTTGCACTTACAGAAGATTCTTGTTTTCTTGTTAGCCTTGTTAGAGCACTTACTACATTTTTCCTTTTTAAAATTATGCTTCTAAATCTGTTTTTAGGCATCTAATAGAAGCACAGTAGCATCTAAGAGAAGCATACTACATTTTCAAGGACATTAAACAGATTATTTGGGTATCTGAAGATTGTGTTCACGTGCTTAAATGCAGATTTACACCTCCAGCATCAAACTTTGAAGTCTGAAAATATTGGTTTACTGTTGCAGAGAGTGATTCACTTCGCTCAGGAGAAAGAAGTAGCAATAATTGTATTGATATAAAACAGCGATTTAACAAAATTTGATAATAAATGCAACAGTGGTTTAACCAGATTCAATGGCAAGATTCACTTGATTATTTACTGCGTGGAGGTCAGTGTTAGACAAACTCAGGGAGAACCCCTGGTTGAGTCACAAGGTTGAGAAAGGACTCCCTTGCTTTCTAAACTCATTCTCAGCGAGGAGTCTAGGTGAGGTTGGATCCAGTCTTAATCCCAGATTTGGTCAATACTTTATGTCTAAAGGATTATGTATATGCAATCAATCTTTTTTATGACTTAGCTAAGATCTCAACATTTCGCCTGCTATGAATCAATTACTGAGAATCTGTTGCAGCAAGGAATCTCTCAATCTGGAGGAGTAACCTTGAAAAGTGTCCGTATTCCAGGGGAGATCCTGATGTGCAGGCTACTGCCATGCAGGATAGCTCCATAGGCCCTGGGCTGTCCACTGTTGATGGAGTAAGATAATTGACCAATATTTGCATAATGTATTTACATAATGACTACAGAAGTTAGTTTCATCCAACTTTGTCTTGAGTTGGACATTGGCCAGCACCATGATTAGGTGGACACATTGTTCAAACCAGCCCTTGTCTCTTGTCTTGTTATCTGCCCCCAAATTCACTCTGAGCCAGATGCAGCCGCTATGACCAGACACATACATTGCATCCACCACTGGTGGTCATCACCTGAGCAGGGTTACGGGAAATGTTGCGGGGGGTTGAATGCACCACATCTTATGTAAAGAGGTATCACATCCACTCAACTGTTTTCAAAAACAAAATAGGAGAGAGAGGGGGAAGACAAATACTACATTCAATTTATCAGACCTTCAATCTTTTAAATGTTGTTGTTTTCTTAATTTATTTAAAAGGAATAAGGTCTTTCTTTTAACGCTTTGGCTAATTCTTCCAATAAAATACTAATTTCTTTTCCTTTCACACATGTAACAGTCAGAAGCTTATTTCTTGATTTAGAATTAAAGCAATTACTTACTGCATTATTTCCTTAATAGAAAAGCCTTAAATTACCTCCCAATTTAGAGTGCCTCAGTGGTTTCTACTAAGTGGTTATCAATGGTGTCTAGCTTCATTCCCACTGCAAAACAGAAATATCTTGTTAATATTAACTCATCTTCCTCTTTCAGGCATTCTGAACGGCATTAAATGTTTTTTCTCTCCTTCAGAATAGAGAAAGAAAGAGATATTTTATGCTTATAACTACAAACTAAATTTCCAGCAGAAATAACTCTACATGGCTCTTGTTTGGGAGTGCTTCATTACCAGAAAAAAAATTACTTACGGCTTGTCCACCCAAACATTATTTCTCTGAACTTCCTAAATGTGAGAAGAGTTATTTAAGAAAATTATGGATTTCATGGACTGCAGGCTCTATTGTGCATACTTTTTCATATTCATCTCTGAAGACATATTGGGATTCATTGCATGCATAGAGATTCTCATTATGTGCCAGGCTAGGATCATACTACGTGATGATGATCTTTGTAATGGTTATACTAAGAAATCATTATAATGTTATTGTTACACATCATTTATTTCATTGGATCCAACTTTTCTCATAGATATATAATTCCAGCTTGTTTTCTTCATCCTCTGTAGCAACCAGACTGCACTGCTGTACCATACCATGCCAGAGAGATTCATGAAGATTGTAGAGGTATCTTTTACAGAAAGTCTGGATAAAATCACCAAATTTTTTTCAAGGATATCTATTTTTTCTCCACTCAACCCATGTTTCATAGGTAAAGAGCAATTCTGATTTGTGTTCCAAACATACTGAAGTAAAAAGGTTCTTTAATTTCAGCCTAAAACTTTAAGAAAAGTCGTAAGATATGGATAAGGACACTAACAAATTTTACTGAGTTCAGTTGCACAACCACTTCTGGTTCCTGCACAAGGTAATATTTACGTGCAACTTCTCCTTTCTATTATTCTTAGTGAAAGAAATAAAAAAAAGGAAAAAAAAAACCTTAAGTAAGAAAATGCCTGAAAACTAAATGTAATGTCATGGCTGGCCTAGGTATGTATAGTAAAACAGATATATACTGAATATAATTAAGGAATTGAAGGCTCTCATATACATTTTAACACGCTAAAAGTAACCAATTGTAAGAGGAAGACAGAAATTATTCATTAAAAAACTTTTTCTGAGGATTTCAAATGCTATTTCCCAAATAGGAATCATTATACTAGAAGAACAATTATTCTTCTGTGTATTGGTATCTCTAAAATCAAGTTTTTCCATTCTGGGTTTTAGGATTGCTTGGGTTTTTTCCAGTGGAAGGGAGAAGCTGCAAAAGCAGTTTTAAATTTTCAATTTAAAAAGTAGTGCTTGAGCATTTATGGCATTGTCCAATGGACCTTTTCTATACCTGCAGAAAAAGTGTGGTATTGCTCCTATTTCAGTGGTACTAATTTTTCATAATGGATGAGAGCCACAAATCAGTGCTCTTCAGTAATTTAAAATAGCTAAGCTCAGGGAAAAGAAGTGAGTAGCTATTGGAACAACTTGAAGAAAGACTGAGAGAGTTGGGATTGTTCAGCCTGGAGAAGAAAAGGCTCCAGGGAGACCTTATTTGCAGCCTTTTAACACTTAAAGGGGGCCTGTAAGAAAAGCAAGGACAATCTTTTTTAGCAGGACTTGTTGTGATAAGGCAAGGGGTAAAAATTTTGAACTAAAAGAAGGTAGATTTAGACTACATATAAGGAAGAATTTTTTTTACAATGTGAGTGATGAAATGTTGGACCAAGTTGCTCAAAGATGATAGAAGACCCATCCTTGGAAGCATTCAAGGTCAGGTTGGATGGGGCTCTGAGCTACCTGGCCTGGTTAAAGATGTCCCTGCTTACTGCAGAGGGATTGGACTAGATGACTTTTGAAGACCCCTTCCAACCCAAAACATTCTAGAGGTGAACCTTTCACCTACATTCCCAGTAAAAGAACTCAACCACTGAGCCTACGTATTGGTTCTATTTTACTTAATCTGACATTTGTTAGATGAATTTGAAATTCAGGGGATAAATGATTTTACAGGGAAGGGACTATTGGCAAGGCCAGAGGATGAACTTCAGTCAGCATGAATAAGAGTGTCTGTAATCACTTTAATATCACAATATTATTGCAATTTTCATTATTATTAAATGGATCAAATGTTTCTGGAAGATTCAATTTCTGTCTTTTCAATGCCAGTGGGGACAAAATACGTATATGAAGTGTTCTTATGCAGGACATGCATGACAATTTATAGGTACTTCACATCCTTCCACAGAAAACACTAGATAAAACAGGTTTGAACCATGACCATTCCAGAATATGCCTCTAATTGGTCCCAGCTTTTAGAGCTTTATGAACAGGATTTTTTTCTGAAAATCAGTAAGTTTATCTGTGATGAAAAAACAATCATTATCAATTATAACCTGTTTCCACCCACCATCTTTCTGCTAGTTTACTCAGCCTGAGGAGTAGTCAGTCTTCAGGAATTCACAAGATGCATGTCATAAACTTCCTGAAGAGAAGACACACATGCCAGATATCTGAGTGTACTGAAAAAAAATGGGTCAAGGGAGGAAGCAGAAATCCAAGTGTGCTTCACAGTGAGAATACAGCAATTACTCTCAGGAGTCCTAAAACTTTAGATTGTGTAGCATGGCCTTGGGTAACCTGAAATCTTCTCCTTCCCTCCCCACCACAGCAATCTAAAATGAGTTGTTTCTTTACAGAATCAAGGATTTCTGTTACCCACTGTCGTGGGTTAGGGCTGGGCCGGCCT
>NW_009708516.1:13958-14261 GCF_000703405.1 Apaloderma vittatum | reverse complement strand
CAAAGAAGGCATTCAGCAACTCTGCCTTCTTCTTGTCCTCTGTCTCCAGGGCACCCACCTCATTCACCAGAGGGCCTACACTGCTTCTAGTATTAGTTTTGTCAGCAATGTATTTGAAGAAGCCCTTTCTGCTGTCTTTGACCTGCCTTGCAAGTTTTAATTCCAAGGAGGCCTCAACTTTTCTAATCTCCTCCCTCAGTTCTCTGACAGCAGTCCTATACTCCATCCAAGTGGCCAGCCCCTCCTTCCATGATTTATATATAGTCTTGTTCCACCTGAGTCTGCTCAGCAGTTCCCTCGTTA
>NW_009708516.1:0-13811 GCF_000703405.1 Apaloderma vittatum | reverse complement strand
TTTCCCATCCAGTTCCCTGTCCCATGGGATTTCCCCTAGCAATTGCTTGAAACGACCAAAGTCAGCCCTTCTGAAGTCCAGTGCTGCGATCCTGCTAGATATTTTTTCTACCGCACAAGATCATGAACTCCACCACCTCATGGTCGCTGCAGCCAAGATTGCCCTCAGCCTTCACTGCTTCCATCAGACCTTCCTTGTTGGTGAGCACAAGGTCCATCAGTACTCCTCTCCTGGTCGGTTCATTCACCAGTTGCATCAAAAAATTATCTTCAATGCACTGGAGGAACCTCCTGGACTGAGGGTGGCTGGCTGTGTCGGCCTTCCAGCAAGTATCTGGGAAGCTGAAATCCCCCATGAGAACCAGGGCCTGTGGTCCAGAGGCCACTGTCAGCTGCCTGTAAAAGGCCTCATCAGCTTCCTCATCCTGATCAGGTGGTCTGTAATAGACACCCACTACAGTATCCCCTACACTAGCCTGCACCTTAATTCTTACCCACAAACACTCAACTTGCTCCTCATCTGCCCCTGGATAGACCTCAATACATTCTAGCTGCTCTCTCACATAAAGAGCAACTCCACCACCTCGTCTTGTCGGCCTGTCTTTCCTAAGAAGGACATAGTCATCAAGGCCCACGTTCCAGTCATGTGAGTTGTCCCACCATGTCTCTGTGATCGCACTGAGATCATAGCTCCCCAGCCGCACACAGAGTTCCAGTTCCCCCTGCTTATTCCCCATGCTTCTTGCATTGGTATACAGACACTTAAGAGACTTAACTGAGTAGCATCTGTTGCTTGTGCCATCCATGTTGGAGTGGGTGCACTTAAGTTGGAAAAATTCCTCCCGCAGAAGCAATGGCATATTACATTCCTTTTCCTTTTTAGTGACCCTGGTTTCACCCCCACCCGTATATATATATGTATATACATATATACAAAACCAGTATCAAACCCGACTCCCCCCCTCTGATAGCAGTCACCACTGATGCTGCGAACAGGTGGCACTGAAAAATTCTCATGCTCAGTGGCAGCAGGGAGCTGGACAGGGGAGCTGGATTCAGGAACTCAGGATCAGCATCAAAGACAGAAGATTGGATAGAGTCCTCCTCGGATGGCAGCCATTGAAGAAAGAGGCCTAAGCCCTTGTGATCACTCAGTTTATACTGAATGTGATATATGTGGAACGGAATGTTCTTGCTGGTCACCTCTTCTGTCTGTCCCTCACTGGAGTTGCAGCCTTTTACTTCCTTGTGACCCCTCTTACTACCCGGCACCCCCAGCGTGGCACTCAAGAGCCAGCAGTGGCCTTGGGCACTCTAGGAATAAGTATAAGCAAGAGTACCAATCTCATGTAGTAACCGTAAACATTAAGTGTTACCACTGCTAGTAGCACAAACTGTCTTGAAAAAATGTGCTGCTGACTTCAGAAAGTGCAGCCCTTTAGAAGAGACTGAGCTGGAAAGTAAAATCGCTGAACAGAATCGACATTGTTTAGCTCAAACTTAAGGACACTTAGGAGCTGGAAAGTAAAATCGCTGAACAGAATCGGTATTGTTTAGCTCAAACTTAAGGACACTTACATATTTTCAAATGCAGGAGCATCTGATGTCATCCTCCCTGTTGGATTCTACCTGAAGCCTGGCCAGGGCTAAAGAAAGAATGCAAGCCAGTTTTTCTGTTTCGGTCCAAGAGAGTTTCTTTAGCTATTTGGGCTTTAATCACATATTTCTTAACAAGGCCAGGCATCTGGTCTCATGGTCATGTAACCTACCTCTAAACAAAGAGCATTCTTCTGGTTACAACTGTACGGTAAGCATTACAGCAGAGCTTTTATAGATTGGCATCAGAATATATGTATATTCATACTAAAACAACTTAGTAATACATTACATATGTGATTAATACGATATATTTATTCGTCGTATTGTTGGGTTTTGAGGTTCATCTATAGGTCAACTTTAGTTCAGGGCCTGTTGTTCAGGCCCCAGCACTTCAATAATGAACTCTGGTTTTAAGCAGTGCTTTTGCTGAACAGTCAGACAGGATGGTGGTGTTTCTTTGAGGCCTGTTTTGAGTTCTGTCCTGCGTAGAATTCTCATCTGTTGTCCCTCAAGCTAGCGATGAAATAGTGCCCTGAGAATGGTTTTGTGAGCATATATGTTATTACACGCATATTTGTAGAACACTTTCTGAGACAGCTAGAAAATGTACTGTTTGTATTATGAAAAGCTACAGGGATGTAATCAGTCTGTGCGTGTTCTTATAGAACAGGGTTTTTTGTTTTGTTTGTACAGCTCTCTGGAAAACTATGCAGATTCTTTTAGCTTTTAAAAAATGCACATGTAACTATATTCTCTGCCTTGTGAGAAATGATACAAGTATTTTGATTCAAGAGTTGCTTAAACATAGATGGTACTTGATCTTAAAGCAAAAATAGGCTGTATAATAGACTTAATGTTACTCAATTTTGTTTCCTTTCAAGGCTGGCTAGCGAATTTTTGAAACCTGATTATGTATTTGTTGTTGTTGGACATGTGGGTGGAGCTTGCAGTGACGTTCAGCAAATTATTCTTCAGGTTCCCGAGTTTTCCAAGAGGAATAAACTGATAGAAATTCTCCAAAACATAGGTAACTTCACTTATTGCTAATTTTCCAGAGAACACAAAATTGCCTGCTTTTACACCTCTGCTCTTGCTATTGACCAGGTTGTGATTCCATTTTATTATGGACGGTATATGCTTTACAAGACTACTGACTGAATGTTGAAGCAGGCCTTGGAATTCTAGGCTTTTAGGCATATTTGTGTTATGGGTATTTGTTAAGGTCTCATCTCTTTGAGTACTAGAAGACAAGCTTCCCAAATCGTTACTGTCTTTATATGGTCAATGATGATACTTCAGATTCTGGAGATAGTATCTCCAGATTATAGTCTATTAAAACTTACTGTATGAACATTCGGGCCTGTATTTTATCAATGGCTGGAATTTTTCCATTTTTGCTCTGAATGTATCAAAAGTTTTAGTGCTGAAAACTGGAAGGGATTTTGGAATAATAAAATGATCTGCATACCTTGCTGTTTAGTGCTGAGTGTGCCACTTTTAGCCACATGCTGTAAAATGGGAGTGCATACTTAAGAACAGTATACATTTTATCCTTTTGTTGTGGAGAAAAATACAGTGCAGTTGTCTTCATCTAGGTTTCTGTTTTGATCTAGAAACTGATGGATTGCGTTTAATTAGTTTAACATGGGCAAAACCTGTTCTGATATTATGTGTTTATATAAACAACAACTGTAACTGGAAATAGTGAAAATGCAGCAGGTTTCAAACTGCAGTGGATCTCAACTTGTGTTTAACATAGGTCATGAACGAACCATTGTGTTCGTGGACAGAAAGAAAAAAGCAGACTACATTGCAGCCTTTCTTTGTCAAGAACAAATACGAGCCACTAGTATCCATGGGTAAGTATTTTCAGAAATATTTTTAAAGGTATCTTACTATGTTACGGTATTTTTAAAGTCAAATAATAGTATTAAGCAAAATTCACTTAATACTCTATCTTATGGGAAGTTTTTATTGAGATTTCATGTTTGACCATATCTGTATCATCTAGCTTGCCTTGTTTCAGATAGCCTTGTAATCCTCAGCATTTCTGCCCAGTTGAGAATGTAGTGTTTCTGAAGGCCAAATCTCACAGCTTTTGCAGAGTATACATCTTTCTATTTGACCACACTTCAAGTGCAGTGTATGAACTGGACAGTCATATGCAGGTGAACTCATCACGGATGTCAAGACTGGAGACAGCCTGCACTGCACTGATCATGCACTGGTGGAGTACATGGTCCTAAGAGCCAGGAGTCAGACGAGGAGCATAGTCAGGACCGTGAATTTTAGGAAAGCAAACTTTCAGCTCTTCAAGGAGTTACTCAGTAGGACCCCCTGGGAAACTGTCCTTGGGGACAAGGGAGGAGAAAAGAGCTGTCAGATCTTTAAGGATGCTTTTCATAGAGCTCAAGAGCTCCTGATCCATAGATGTAAGAAATCAGGTGTTGATAGTTAGGGCTAGGCCAGCCACTAAACACTGATAGACACTCTAACCCCCTCTCCCTCCCCAAATAGGAAGGAAAAGAGAATGAGATAGAGAGACTTATAGACTGGAGAAAAGAAAATTAAAACAGCTTTAATGAAACTGATAGAAATTGTGATCTATATACAAAAGAGCTATCAAACCCCAGTAGCAATCCCCAATAACGCTGCAGAGCCAGCGGCACCAGGGAATCCCCAGGCTCATCCGTGTAGGCGAACGGGATACAGGAGCTGGATTCAGGAACTCAGGATTGGGATCAAAGGCAAAAGATCAGATGGAGTCCTCCTTGTACACCAGCCACTACAGAAGAAAAGAAAGAAAGAGCTAAGCCCTTGTGATCCCTCAGTTTTATATTGAATATGATGTATGTAGAATGGAATACTCCTGTTGGTCATCTCTCCTATCTGTCCCTCACTGGAGGTGCAGCCTTTTACTTCTGGCATGCCCAGCGTGGCATACAAGAGCCAGCAGTAGCCTTGGTCACTACAGGGGGAAGTACAGGCAAGAGCCTTTCTACATACCAATCCCAGGTAATAACTGTAAACATCAGGCGTTATTACTGCTAGTAGCACACACTGTCTGCAAAAATATGCTGTTGACTTCAGAAAGTGCAGTCTGCTGGAAGAAACTGAGCTGGAAAGTAAAATCACTGAACAGAATTGGTTCTATTTAGCTCAAACCAGGACATCAGGTAAGAAAGATGGCTGAATCGATACATGCTGATCAAACTAAAAGACATGAAGGAGCTGCACAGGCAATGGAAGCACGGACAGGTATTATGAGGAAAAGGTGAAAGAGCTGGGTCTCTTTAGCTTGGAGAAGAGGAGACTGAGGGCTCACCTTAGTTACATTTATAAATATGTAAAGGGTGCGTGTCAGTAGGCTGGAGCCAGGCTTTTTTCAGTGATGTCCAGTGATAGGACAAGGTGCAGTGGGTGCAATCTGGAGCATAGGAGGTTCCACAAAAACATTAGGAAAAACTTTTTCACTGTGAAGGTAGCAGAGCCCTGGCACAGGCTGCCCAGGGAGGTTGTAGGGTCTCCTCTGGAGACACTCAAAACCTGCCTGGAGGTGTTCCTATGTGACCTATTGTAGGTGCTCCTAGAGGCGGGGGCATTGTACTAGGTGATCTTTCAAGGTCCCTTCCAACCCCTGACATTCTGTGATTATGTGATACCCACCCCTCAGATGTTTATATACGTTAATAAGGTCCCCTTTCAGCTGTCTCCTTTCAAGGCTAAACAGTTCTCTCAGTCTTTCTTCACAGGAGAGGTGTTCAAGTCCCCTAATCATCCTTGTAGCTCTCCGTTGGGCTCTCTCCAGTAGGTCCCTGTCTTGAATTGGGGAGCCCAAAACTGGGCATAGAATTCCAGGTGTGATCTCACTAGGGCAGAGCAGAGGAGGAGGAGAACCTCCCTAGACCTGCTGGACACACTTTTCTTAATGCCCCCCAGGATCCCAACACATTGCTGTCCCACGGACAACTCACTGTTCACTAGGACTCCAAGGTCTTTCTCCATGGGGCTGCTTTCCAGCAGGACGTCCCCTAGTCTGTACTGGTGCCTGGTGTTATTCCTCCCCAGATGCAGGACTCTACACGTGTCCTTATTGAACTTCATGAGGTTCCCCTTTGCCCAGCTCTCCATCCTGTCCAGATCCTGTTGGACGGCAGCACAGCCTTGCTGTGTGTCAGCCACCCCTCCCAGTTTCGTATCATCAGTGAACTTGCTGAGGGTGCACTCTATCCCCGCATCCAGGTCCTTGATGAAGATATTGAACGAAACTGGACCCAGCACTGATCCCTGAGGAACACCACTGGCCACAGGCCTCCAGCTTGACTCTGTGCCACTGGTCACAGCCCTCTGAACTGTGTTGTTGAGCAAGTTAACAATCCACCTCACGGTATATCTGTAAATATTCTTCACAAATGCAGCCCCCCAAGCAAACCTAATGTTCATCTTGTGATGATAAAGAAAAGGCAAGGTTTGTACTGTTGGCTGGCCACACTTTCAAGTTTATCTGAAAAATGGCCTATGAAAGAATTTAGGTAGACTTCGTCTTTGCTGTTCAGACTGCTACAAAGCAGTAGGAAAAGCACCTCTAAATAAAGATCTTCTTAGAGAGGCAGTGAGGACTGTCTTGTTCTTTTAAAAAAATTAATTTACCTACAGACTTAAGTTAAAATACATGCTGTTAATCAGTTAAAAATTCAGAAAACCTAAACTGGTAGTGAGTGTAATCCCATACAGTTTTACATACTGTTTGAGTTTGTACTTGGATTTAGGTCTCTGCTGTTCAGTAAACCTGTGGTCTGATCATCAAGGCTAGTCTTGTGCCTGCGAGTTGAGAGAACCATATATTTCCTAACTGACTGCTGAACTGCAGCTTAGCATTCAGGGCTTTATATCTCCCATTAAGAGGTAGTTTCTTTCTTTCTTCCCTTCCTGGTTTTTTTTGTTTGTTTAGTGTTTTGTCTTCAGAGAGTTTAAATTTGGCTTGTACTTTTGATTTAGAACTATATCTCTCTATGAGATCTTAAACCAGTCTGATCTTAAGACTAAACACATTTAAATCTCTAGCAGCTTGTTTACTTGCTAATTCTAACCATTGCTTTCTTTGTAGAGATAGAGAACAGAGAGAGAGAGAAATAGCTCTTCAGGATTTTCGTTCTGGAAAATGTCCAGTTCTTGTGGCAACTTCAGTGGCAGCAAGAGGTCTGGATATTGAAAACGTTCAACATGTTATTAACTTTGATCTTCCTTCCACCATTGAAGAGTATGTACACCGAATTGGGCGAACTGGTCGTTGTGGAAATATAGGCAAAGCCATTTGCTTCTTTAATGACAAATCAGATGGCCATCTTGCAGAATCTCTAGTAAAGGTGCTTTCAAATGTAAGTTTCAAATCTTAGTGCTTAACTTTTTCTCTTCTTTAGGATTTCACTTTAATATATAGAGCAACCGTAATTTCTTTAGTACGGTTATAGAACTCTTAATATGAATTGGTAGAACAGTCAAAGTCTCTAAATTCACTTATCTATTTATGTAGGCCCAGCAGGAAGTTCCTGCTTGGTTGGAAGAAATTGCTTCTGGTTTTCAAGGAGGAAGAGACTTCACACCAGTTAGTAACCAACAGGTGAGTCTAGAAATGAACTGGAAGTTCTGGCTTTTGGAACGTTGTCTCAGTATGAAAGTGTGTTTAGCAATATATATCCAGAGTAATGCCACTGAAGCTGTTTTGACTGTAGCTGTGTCCCGTATCTTAATACGCATTTTCAACATGGTCATTATTTCTGAAAATAATTTCAGACAACTTGTTTGATCAGCGTGGCTTCTTAGAGTGTTGCCTTACTAGCTATAAGTCTTGATCTGTAGTGTCAAGAATTACTCTGTGGAAGAAGAGATTAGTGCAAACATATGCAAAGGCTGCAGTTCCAGAAGTTTTTCTACTGCACAAGCAGGGTAGGAGCAAACAGTTGCTAGTTACACAGTCACTGCTTGTTATTAATTGCTATGAATTGTTAATTTTGACTAAAAACTTAGACTTGTTATAAAGGCCCCAATGTGATCCGTGTGTGAACTGATTTGTGTTGGGTAAGAGATATTGGGATTTGAACTTTGAGAAGCATTTTTTTCCATACCTGATAAAATATGAGGTTGATTAATGTACATTAATTTCATACTGGGATCTAAACCCTTACATATAGAAATTTAGTAATTAAATTGATGTATTTATTTTTAAAAAATGATGTTCGGATTACTGTTGAGACATCCATGTTGAAAGCTAAAATTCTCTTGTAGTGACTTCTACTGTTAAATGATTGAAAGTGTTTGAATGTAAATTAGTACCTCTTTTGTTTCCTAGAATTACACTGGTAGAAGCAACGTGAACGCAGGAGGAAAGAAGATGACGTATTCTGCAAGTGTGTTTGAGTCATGGGATTAAAACTACTTTAGTACCAAACTGCATTATATTCCATTGTACTTTAAGTGAACTGTTGCATTTCATATTCCTTACTGTTGAGCTTATGGGACACTTAATGTTGAAAAGAGTAGCTCATATCATAGGTTAAGCTTTCAGCAACATATATGTACTCCGTTATGGTGAACCCAGTAATGATTATCACTTAATGTTGGAAGTAAAAAGCAATTTTGTAGGAAACACTTTGGTTATTAAGTGTTACTCAATGTTTGATGCTTGGCAGCTGGCATGCTGCTGTAAAAGGTTGGGAAGGTTTGCAAGTGGAAAATAGTAGTACCTGTGAACTCACTACTTCGTTACCAAAATTTTGCATGGGAAGATAGTCATGTGAAGACCTGGTTTAGGAAGGAGCTTTTTGTAAAGGGCTCATCTAAACTTCATGTTTGTTCCTATTTGTAACAGGTCAGTTTTAAAATTTTAATCTAGTGATGAGAGACTTAATCTGAAGGATCTGTTAAACATCTTGTAAACAGTTACTTAATAAAAGCTTGTGTGCACATTGGTGGTTGGTTCTACATCAGATATACAAAAACGCATATATCGTTGCTGATTCATGAACATGTATCTCCATATGGAACTAAAGGTCAGTGACTACATCCACAACTTGAAATACGTGCTTTTACAGAGCTGTCATTGGAGAAGGATGGAGGCCTGTGTTTCTTCTAGTATAATGTTTTTGCCTTTGACAGACATAAGTACTCTACTGTTATTTATGTCTTGTGGCAAAGTTTGCTTTATAACTTGGTGGCTCATATCCGAAAGAATTCCATAGACTTGTAGAAGCTATAGAGGGTAAGGAGCCGTTAACAATTGAAAGAGATTTCCTTAAAGTTGCCTTTTCTTTTATGATAGCTTGTAAATAAACTTGAAACCTAGTACTTTTCAGTGCACACTGCATTACTCTGGACACATCTCTTTTATGTGGAAATGTTTACTTCTCACCTGTGCATTCTACAACTTCAGTCTGTTTTTCTGCATTTTCTTTCCTATGGGAATAAAACTGGCCATTTCTTTCATTTGAATAGTTTCTGAAGGTGGTAGGAGTTGCCAGAAGCAAATGGTTTCATTATGTTTTGGTGTGATTTTTCCTGCTGCATCATTAAAAAAACCAAACAACAAAGTGTGTCCCTAAAATGGATATGAAATAATTTTAAGAAGAAATTAAGTCAGATTTACTACTGCTTATGAGAGGATGAGAAATGGAAGAACCAAGTCTGATGTAAGGTAATTTTGTTTGAGCAGAGGTATAGAATGCCTGCTGAAAAGAGAGTGAGGGAGAATTAGGATTAAGGAAAAGGAAAACTTCAGAAATAGTGTTTGCAGAAGACTGCAGTTCATTCTTGAATATTCAGTTTTAAGTCTCTTGTGACTCTTTAAATGAATGTTTAATCTGCAAGAAAATAATCTTATTCCCAGCTGGAGGAGAACACTGACAAACAGGGATAGTTGGGGTGGGGAATGAGCTGCACTGTCAGCTGCCTCATATTTTTTTTACTGCTGTCAGGTGATTTCTTTTTTATACGGAGAACGTGCTGAGAGTGTTACTGGGAAGCGCTATGTACTATGTTAATACCTTCTTCACTCGAAGGCGTCTCGTTGTCCTCCAGGTGGCAGTCAAGATGAACCTTCGTAAAAGATTTGAACTGATTGAAACATGAGAGCAACATACCTGAAATTCCTTTTTAATGCTTCTTACTGCCTACAGCTGTGCTATCCTCAGGACTTTGAATGCCTTTTTCTGTCCTTACCTCCATGTCTATATAAAACTGGTATTTTGTATTGGAGAATAGTTCAAGATTAAGCTGCAGACTTTAGACAAGGTAGTGTTACAAAATGCCATCAAGCTGCCTTTCATCAAATAACAGTTTGCTGCTTTTTCCGTCACATTGCAATAGTAGGACCTGCAGTACCTGCTTTTTTTTTTGGTCATGAGTTTCTCGTCAGAGTCTGAGAGGACTGCAGTCATGAGGGTGAAAAGGAAAGAGTCTGTAGAGATAACTTCTGAGAACTGTGTTTTGTCTGTGGATTGTGATCAGAACAGCAGTTTTAGGAGTGGCAAAGAGTAAGTGAACTTAAGGAGTCTTTGCATAGCTGAAAAGTGAAGGAGAAATAGCAGAGAAAACCTTGCACAAATGCTAGCTTTGATAAACAGACTGTTGAAGAAAGCTCTGCCTCCATAGCTAACATAAATACCAGTTCCTCCCTCTTTTATTTTTTTTTTGGAAGCATTTTGAGCTTGGGAAATGGGAAGGTTGGATATTCTGTGAACCCGTCTTTAATCTCCTACAATGGAAGTATGCTGGGACAGATGTCTGCTCTGATTCTGTAAACCCAATAAGGATGGTGTGTAGGGTTATTTTTTTGTTACTTATCATTCTGTGATCAGTCTGTGATTATTGGTGTGATCATACAATTTTTGAACACATTGCAGAATTCATCCAGCACTTGGATTTTCTTTGTTTTTTTTTACTAGGATGCCTGAAATTATTCTTGAAATTCTTTGATATATTTGAATATATACAAAGGAGTAACAGTACACACTTGATGATCCTACACACTGTGATCATCCTGGTGGTATCTTAAAAGTAAATGGACAAATAACTTTCTGGAAATAATAATCATGACTCAAAATACTCTCAGGCAATTAAGTTTTTAGGGATAAAAGTTACTGGTGTATTAGCACAGACGAAGCCTAAGAAATCACACAAAAGACTGAACACCGTGAATGAAAATGAGAAGGAAAAACTTTTTGGCAAGTTTCAGGCTTTTATAGCAGTTGGGCAAAATGATCTACAGAATTCCCTTCAAACCTCAACCATTCTGTGATTCTGATTCTGTGAGAAGAACTGAAACCACCAGAAGTTGAGAAGAAGCTGGGAATTCTGGCACATCCCAGTTACTATGAACTGCTAGTTTTAAGCACTAGGAAAAAAATATCCTAGGACATGAGTATCAGGAGGAGGTGAGGGAGCACTTGCTTCTTGGGCTGGAAGGTAATTAATACCATGCTGGGGAGGAACGAGCAGATGCATTCAAGAACAGGGCTGCCATCCAGAGCAACCAGGGCAGGCTGGAGGAACAGGTCTTATGCAGTGCAGCTTGGTAGTTTTCCCGACCATAAAGGATAGAGCCCTGAGCCACATCCTCCAGTCTCCTTGCTGGTGATTTCAGCAAGAGGTTGGACTGGGGACGTCCTATGACCCTTACTATTTCAGGTAGCAGTAGGAGTGAAGGAGGCCAGGAAGAGTCTGTTCTGAATTCAGAATGTGATTGTAGTTATCAGTCTTCAAGACGAATTGAAATAGTAGTGCATCCAGCAAATGATTACTATGCTAGTCAGAGAAATTGAGCTTATTAAAGGCTGCATCTCCGCTCAAAAATTAAGGGCATAGGATTTGAAGGATTGTAAAAAGGAGTTAAAGCAACAGAAGGAGAATAGTATATCCTCAGAACTATTTAATAACAAGATTGATTTAGCTCCTTCGCAATCTTTTGGCAGATGGGAAAGCAAACTGTAGTGAAGACTTTTTAAATAGTCTGTTCTGAAGATGTCTTTTTAAATGTCAGTAATATTTGCTGGAATTCGCATTCTTCTGCAGATTACCTTAAAGAATATCAAGAGAATGGACCTGCCTCTGCTTACTGATCTCAGACAGGGCAGTGAGTAGAAAATTAGCTTGCTGGACATTGCAAGTGTGTTGGCTGTCTGTATACAAAAATCGGTGTCCCTCTGGTTTAGGGCAAACTGTAAACCTTTAATCCTATGTAGTTAGAAGTAGAGGGTTTTTTCTGTGGTAGCCAGTTCAGTTATCTGAGCTTGCTGTTAGCATTTCCAGGGAATTCCCTGGTGTTTTGGCTCAAGCCAGCTGGGACAAAGAACCACGCTGTCTCCAGTTCACTCCTTCCCCCACCCCCATTTCCACAGTGATGTGGAGGGAGACAATTCAGCTAAAAAGGCTAAAGGGTAGGAAAGGTAATAATATACCATTTAAGATGACAGGTAAAGAACCAGAGCGACTTGGGGAGAAAAAACATAGATTTAACACCAGCATTTATAAAGTAGGATAGTGAGAGGAATACATCCACAAATATGACCTGATCTTAAATACACTTCAACCCCCCATCCCTCCCATTTTCCTGCCTCCCTCCTCCCCCCAGTCATTGCAAGGGGGGCAGGGGGTGGGGGCTGCAGTCCATCTGGCCGTTACTCATTGTCTCTGACTTCTTCTTGAGAAAAAGGGCTCCTCGCAGTCTCTCCTTCTTGCTACGTGGTGTCCACCTCAAGGGAGGCAATCCTCTTCCTCCTCGTGAGTCCACTGGGGCCATGGATCACTTTGGTCGTGTCCCCCACTGGCACTTGCTCTCTCTCAACTCTCGCATGGGGCTCTACATGTGCAGCTGCACCCTGAACATCCTTGCCGCTGTCAGTCCCTCAACCAGCAGGCAGTCACCTTCCTGCCATCTCAGCCACCATGGGCTTCAGGGAAAGATCCTGCTCCAGCAGCCTTCTCCCTCTCCTTCTCCTCTGGGACTCTTCTCCCTCCATTCCTTCTCAGGGCAATGTTCCTTGCTTCTTCTCTCACCACCCCCTCCTCCAACAGAAAAACTCCCCAACTTTAAAGACAGGACAGCTCAACACAAGATGAAAACCAAAAGAGAAAAGAACAGTGAGGTCACCTCTTAAATACCTGGATGGCAGAGGTGCTGATTGGCCTGGCCCTGGCCAGAGGTGGGTCCAACTCGTACCTGGTAGTGGGGGAGGCTCTTGAAGTTTTGCACACATCTACCCCTGCTTACTACAAAAAAACTCCATCAGCCTCAAACCCATGACACAAGAGGGAATATTGTGGCATCTGTCATAACTGTCTTCTGTAATTATGTA
Source organism: Apaloderma vittatum (assembly GCF_000703405.1). Taxonomy (NCBI): domain Eukaryota; kingdom Metazoa; phylum Chordata; class Aves; order Trogoniformes; family Trogonidae; genus Apaloderma; species Apaloderma vittatum. The sequence continues at coordinate 865 of NW_009708516.1, read as the reverse complement.
TGTGGGCCTTCGTTAGATGTAGATGTCTGGACATGGTCCTGTACATTACAGAATCACAGAATCAGACTTACTGAGGCTGGAAAAGACCTCTGAGATCATCAAGTCCAGCCCATGACCCAACACCACCACATCAGCTAGGCCATGGCACTAAGTGCCCCATCCAGCCTCTCCTTAAACACCTCCAGGGACAGTGACTCCACCACTTCCCTGGGCAGTGCATCCCAGTGCCTGAGCACCCTCTCCATGAGGAAAGGCTTCCTGAGATCCAACCTAAACCTCCCCTGACGCAGTTTCAGGCCATGTCCTCTCGTCCTGTCACTGGTTGTCTGCGAGAAGAGCCCAACCCCCACCTGACTGCAACCTCCCTTCAGGCAGTTGTGGAGAGTGAGAAGGTCCCCCCTGAGTCTTCTCCGGGCTCCCTCAGCTCCCTCAGCCTCTCCTCACAGGACTTTCCCTCTAGTCCCTTCCCCAGCCTCGTTGCTCTCCTCTGGACCCGCTCCAGCATCAGCAGATAATTAGTTGTCGAAGATAAACATACTGTTCAGTTCTGTCATCACAGATTTTACTTCATGGCTATTACTGCGTGTGTTTAGTTTCAGTCTTTGGCAATGTCATTTCTTATAAACCCTCTGATTTGAGATTTATATGGTATGATTTTTTCCATCTCTTACTGCAGTAGCCACTAAACAGTAGTAGAAGAAATCATATGCCTACGGAGTGCAGACCATGGACACACAAGTCTTATATTTAGGTATATTCTTTTCAAATTTATCTGACCCTTATATTTTTTTCTAATTAACTTAAGGAACATATTGGAATCAAATGGGACAGGAATTCTAGGCTATAATTCATTAGTGCTGAATAT
>NW_009708515.1:967-8380 GCF_000703405.1 Apaloderma vittatum | reverse complement strand
AGTCCAGGAAAATGACGTCCGTTGCTTTTCCTGTGTCAACCAGTGTTGTAGCTTTGTCATAGAAGGCCACTAAATTAGTCAGGCACGACTTGCCCCTAGTGAAGCCATGTTGGCTGTCATCAACCACTTGATTATTTTTTATGTGGCTTAGTACAGCTGCCAGGAGAATCTGTTCCATGATTTTACCTGGCACAGAGGTAAGGCTGACTGGCCTATAGTTCCCCAGGTTTTCCTTGGTCCCTTTTTTAAAGATGGGGGTTATGTTCGCCCTTTTCCAATCTGTGGGAACCTCACCAGACTGCCAGGACCTCTCAAATACAATGGCCAGTGGCCTAGAAACTTCAGCTGCCAGTTCCTTCAGGACCCTTGGATGTATCTCATCAGGTCCCATGGACTTGTGCACCTTCAGGTTCTCTAGGTGTTTCTGGACCTGTTCTGGTTCTACCCTGGGTGGTTCTTCACTCTCTCAGACCCAGCCAACACCTGCTGTGGTGCACTTGTGTTATGTGGTAACCTCAGAAGACAGCCAAGCACCAGAAAGCCATTCTCTCATACCCCTACTCTGGAATCAAAGGGAGAATCAGAAGGGTGAAAGGGAGAAAACTCACAGGTCAAGACATCAACAGTTTAATTGGTAAAGCAAATGCCGCATGCATTTAAAAAAAACAAACAGGAGTTTATTCATCCCTTCCTGTCATCAGGAAGGTGTTTAGTCATTTTCCAGGAAAGCAGAGCTCCATCATGGGTTACAGATACTTGGGAAAACAACTGTCATAACTCGAAATATTCCCCCTTCCTCCTTCTTTCCCCAGCATTTCTTACTGAGCATGGCATCATATGGTGCAGGATATCCCTTTGGTCAGCTGGAGTCAGCTGTCCCAGCTGTGTCCCCTCCCAACTCCTTGTGCACCCCAGGTACTGGAAGGCTGCTATAAGGTCTCCCTGGAGCCTTCTCTTCTCCAGACTGAATGACTCCAACCCTCTCAGCCTGTCCTCGTATGAGAAATGCTTCAGCCCTTTGGTCATTTTTATTGCTCTCCTCTCCAACAGGTCCATTTTCTTTGTATGTTGAGGCCTCCAGAGCTGGACAGAGCTGGAGTACATAATGCATCCTGCCAAAGGTCCAAAGTATAAGATAACACAGACCAACTTGATAGTTTTGGATTAATCATATTCTTGTTTCTCAGGACATTAAATCAAATATCTTAAATGAGAAGTTTTGACCATTTCGTAAATGTATGTCTCTTTTTCTGAACATGTAGAATACTTACGGTGATGGGCAGATCTGAAAAAGTTTACTATTATGATTTCCTCTGTATTATTTAAAAATACAAATAGAGAGAACGAATACCTAACAGATAAAACTCTTACAAGCAAATTGATGATTTAAAGATTTACAACAATCTTTTAAAAGTGTTTCTTATAGTACAAAGAGCAAGTACTTAAAGTCATTATACAAAGAAGCTTGAAAACAAAATTATGGGTTCATTTGGTAGATCTTTACCTGTAGACTAAAAAAAAAATGAAATCAGTGCAAGCAGCTTTTTTTCAATTATGTATAGCTAGCTGGTGCTAGGAAAGTTTTTGTGTGCTCTCTGGAACACAGAGGTTTTTTCAGTGCATGATTTCTGCATAATAATTGTTAATTTCCTTCTAAAGCTGGTTCTGGTGTCCTCTTCCTACAACTTCACTAGAATTATTTATATATGTAGTGTTTGTTTGTTTGTTTGTTTAATTTCAGAGAACCTAAGATATTTATTATACATTTGGTTGATGGCATGTGCGTACGTCATGTTCATATTTGCTTCTAGCTCCTGTTAAAAGCTATAATAGAACCAAGACACAACCTGATGATGATAGAGTTTTGCCATATATGTGAGGTTACTATGCAGGCTATTTCAGAAGTATCAGATTAGTCCATAAATCTTAAAAATAAGCACAGGTTAAAAATGGACTACAAAGCTATTAACAATAACGTTTTCAAATTCTGTCCAGATTATTGGGACCATGCTCACAAGCAGTGCAGTCTGATAATTCCTGAGATGTAAACACCATTTTCAGTGGGCTATCTCCCTGTCATATGGGTAAACAGTACTGCAGAAAAGCTAAGAGAGTATTTTCCTGTTATAATTCTCACTTGAGAAGTCAAGAAACTTTTCTAGAATGTCGCTTCAAAACTCAAATATGCTGCTATACTCATTCTTCATTGTCCATTAAGGGTGACATGGTATCCTCTCTTCTCTCAGTCAGACTGAGACTGCTTGATTTTTGCTCTATTATGCATGTCCTATATATATACATTAGGACACAAACTGCCTGTTAGAATATACGCTTATTCTCTAAATTTTAATTATCAGTCCCCATTCCTCTGCTTTCCTTTCTTTATTCTTAATCCTTGTTGTTTTGTTATTTTCACCCTGACAAAAAAACACAACACACCAGTAAAAACTCTTGCAGGCTAGATGATCGACTTGCATAACCATATCCAGAAAAAAACCCTTGTTTTTCAGGTGTGTCACCTATTAGTAGATAAAACCCAAAAAAACTCAAACATCTATTTCCAAGAGAATAAAAGTATTATCTTTTCTTCATTCTTGTTAAACTGTAGCAGATGAAATTTTCTAAAACAGTGTGCTGTACAACAGATACTCAGGAGATAAAAAAAAGCAACCAAATGGTTAGTCTGGCAAAGTTAAAAATAGAAACTTATAATTAAAAAAAACAAATAACCAAAATTCTCTACTCCTATTTACCCTAACCCACTGCTTTTACATTAGTACGTAAATCTATATAATTTGAGGATGACATGCATGTTTTTCTTCATTAAAGTTTTTATGATTCTTTAAAGAAAAAGAAAAGAAACTATATAAATGATCACAGTTGTGATACAAGACATTTATGCTTCTTGACAAGGTGTAATTTACTGACTAAAACTCAAAAAAAAAAGACAACTGCTATAGTCTACTTTGAACAACATTATCTGCTCTTCGTCTTCTCTGAAAATAAGAGTGGTATTTTTTTGTGACAATGGTGAGGCAGTTATGTTACTTAATTTAGAATGTCTTGTTCCTTGGTGGTGTCATTCCTCTGCAGGCTAGGTTAGCTCAGTCAGTTGAGCGTGGTGCTGATAACATCAAGGTCGCAGGTTTGATACCCGTTCGGTCCCCATGTGTTGCCTAATCTAGCTGAGAGGCGCCCCTGCCCACAACAGAGAGATTGGATTAAATGAGCTCTAAGGTCCCTTCCAGCCTAGGCCATTCTATGAGTCTATGAAATTAAAGGCTCATTTGCACAGGGAAATTAATGTGCTCTACGGTGGACTCTGGATGCACAATACACCATCAGTTCCATTTCTCACTCCCCAGAGAGAGGACCTAACACGTGCCTATTACAGAAGTCCTTAAAACAGCCTAAATTTTGCAGGTATCTCTGGGATCCCTATCACATCAGCAGCCTTTATATATGTCCTGAAGAGGTGAGTAAATTTATTATAGCACTTACAAAGAAAGACCTCACTCACCTTTTCTAATCAATGTCACCCTAATAAATGTATCTGCGATAACTATAAACACATGATAGAAAACAGATGTATTCAAGAAGCATTGGCTGCATCTGCATTTCCCTCTAAAAACACCATGTGGAATACTCCAAAGCTGGCCTGTGCTAATACATCAGGTAGAAATGCGGATAGCAATTATCCTAGACTTAGAATTGCCATGCAGCTTCTAAGTACTGTTTTGTATAGAACAAACTTGAATTTTCTGAGAAATATATGATAATATAGGTATCTGATTCACAGTAATGAAGTAACACACTATTTGTTAAAAGCAAATCTGTATCATGCAGAATTACAGACAATAAAATTTTTCTACATTCACAATGATTTTCATAATTAATCCACCTTTTCTGATAAGCCAGTAGTTTACTCAGTAGCTATTTCATAACTGTCTACCTGTGATAACAGCTGACCTGCTGTACTGCAATGTTAGCTATAGAAATACTGTTTTGTTTGAATGGTACTCCTATTAAAACATTTGAAGACTAGAGAAATTGTCTCAATGTAATAATAGATAAGACCTGTACTATGTATCCTTGAGGCTGAACACTAAAAATCTCACGCAAGCTACATAATGGAGAGAGAAAGATGCAGTAAACTTTCTTTCTCTCTCTGACTTCTCTTCATGTTTACTGCAGAGACCCTCTAATAAGCATCTTTGAGGACACCATTTTATAATTTTTCACCCAGACATCCCCCAGGATACAAACTCTCTGGGTAGCCTCTTCCAGTGTTTGACTACTGTGATTGTACAGACTTGTTTGTAGTATCAAACTGGGATTTCCCTTGCTGCAGCTTGTGTCTGCTGGCTCCCTTACACCTCCAAGAAGAGTCTGGCCTGGTCTTCATATCCTTACAGAAGGCAGCTATTGATAGCAATAAGATGCCCTTTTCACCTTCTTTTCTTAAGACTGAACACACCCAGTTCCCACAATCTTGTATCCTAGCCCCTTGTCCTAGCCCTTGTGCAGTGTGCCCTATCCTTGGTAGCTGTCCATTGAACTCACACCAGTACGTCAATAACTTGCTTGTACCAAAGAACTCAAACCTACTCTAGATGTGATCTCACAAGTGTTCAATAAAGGGAAGAAATCATATCCTTCAGCCTGTTAGTCACATTCACACTAATAAGGCCCACTAAGTGGTTGGTCATCCTCACTATAGCAATGTACTGATGACTCATACTTCAAAGCTCATCTACCAGATCATTTTCTGGAGAGCCTTTCGCTAGCCAGTTAGTCACCAGACAGTACTGTTACATGAGGTTATTTCATCCCAGACACAGAGCTTGGCGTTTCCCTTGTTGAATCATAGAATCATAGAATGGCCTAGGCTGGAAAGGTTCCTAGAGATCATCTAGTCCAGCCTCCCTGTCATGGGCAGGGATGCCTCTCAACTAGATCAGGCTGAACTTTATGAAGGTTTTGTACACTCATTTCTCCATCTGTCAAAATGCCTTTGAATAGATCTGCCTTTCAGTCTATCAAACCCAGCCCCAACTTCCTTAGTCTGGTGTCATTCACAAACTTAATTCCAGGAGGATTTACTCCTGTCTTCTTACAGACTGAACCCTATGGTTTCTCAGACCCTCCTTCTTACCCTTCTGGAAGATCAACATGATGTTTGCCTTTTTCCAGTCATCATGAACCTCTCCTGATTGACATGACTTTTTGAAGATGATGAAGAACAGTCTCATATCAGCCAGTTTCCTCAGCATCTTCAGATGCATTCTTTCTGGTCCCATAGTTATTTAATGTGTCCAGTTTGGTTACGTGTTCCCCAAGTCTGTCTTCTTCCAGTGTGGGTGGCACATCCCTCACATTGACTCTGACAGTTCACTTATGGTACTGAGATGTTTGAGATCAGATCTTAATTGTTAAAAACAGAGGCAAAGAACACCATTTTCTGTGTGCTCTCTCACTAGATTCAATGCCTCACATTTTCTTTAGGCTTCGTTTTGCTGACAAGGTACTTTTAGAAGTTCTTATCTGGCTTTTCTATCTCTCCCTAATTTCAGCTTCAGATGAACTTTGCCTTTCTTAATTCCTTCCCTGCATGCACAAGTTCTTCCCAAGAAGCACATCTCAGCTGTCTCCTTATGTATACTTTGCTTTTTGAACTTTAGCTCAATCATGTTTTCCCTGTTCATCAGTACTGGCCTTCTGCTATTGTTGCTTGACTTTCTACATATCAAAATGGATGATTCTTGTGCTTTGAGGAGCCTTGCCTGAGTATCAGTGAGCTCTCCTGAGCTCCTTTTTCTTCAGAGGAGTTTGCAATGAGGTGCTGTCAAGCATATCCTTGAATAACCTGAAATCTGCTCTCCTGAAGTCCATGTTGGTAATGCTACAATTCATTTTGCTCATTTCTCTTAGGATCTTAAAGTCCCTTGTCTTGGGAGCATTGGTCCCTGCTGTCAAGTCTGTTCTTGAGCTCCATACCTTTAATAAAGAAGAATTAGTTCTTCCTTAACCATAAATAACATGTCCAGTAACCTTTCTCTGCCAGCTTAGAGATCATTTACTTGTGTCAAGAAATAATTCTTGATGCTCTCTAGAAATCTACATTGCTTGTGCCCCCCAAAATTGTCCTTCCAGCACATATTAGGATGGTAAAGCCCTCTATGAGAACCAGGGCCCGTAATAGTGAGGCTTTCTGGAGATGTCAATACTTCCATATTAGGCACTCTAGCAGAAGTGCACAACAATGTCAAACACCCCATGCTGGTATATCCTCTGATCCTTACATGCAAAGCCTCAGCTTCTTCTTATTCACTTCAAAGAAAAGCTCAATTTACTTAATCTGTTGCTTTGTATACATAATGATGACTCCTCCTCTGCTTCGTTTCCTAAAGGGAAAGGCTGAAAAAATTGTACATTTCCAGAGGCCACATGGATCTTTCTACATACCTTTCCAAGGGACTAACAGGTCTCCATTCAAGTCATATGCTCTAGCCCAAATACGAATACATATTATATTTTTATTTCTCTTCTGGTGAGCATTAAAATAAATGTCTTATATTATGCAATGTTAACTTGAATGGTACTGTAGTGGTTTGATCCCGGCTAGATACAAGATGTCTGCCAAAGCAGTTTTATCACTCCTCTCCTCAGATGGAGAGGGGAGAGAAAATACAACAAAAGGTTCATGGGTCAAGAAAAGGACAGGGACATCACTCAGCAATTACTGTCATGGTCAAAACAGACTCGTCTAGGGGAAATTCATTTAATTTATTACTAATCAAATCAGAGAAGGGCAATGAGAAATAAAACCAAATCATAGAAACTCACCTTCCCACCACCTCTCCCTCTTTTCTCATCTTAACTTTATTCCTGATTGCTACAACTCCTCCTCACAAGCAGAGCAGGGGGATGGGGAGAAGGGGTTGCGTGCAGTTCCTTAGATGTTGTTTCTGTTGCTACTTCCAGCTCAGGGGAAAGACTCCTCACTCTCTTCTCCTACTCCACTATGGGGCTCCCACTCACAGGGGACAGTTCTTCATTAACTGCTACAGTGCGGGTCCTTTCCACAGGGTGCAGTACTTCAGGAAAAGACTGCTCCAGCATGGGTCACCTGCAGGGTCACAAGTCTTGCCAGCAAACCTGTTCCAACATTGGCTTTTCTGTCTCCACAGGTTCACAGGTCCTGCCAGGGACAGATGATGAGTGAGCTGAATTAAGGGGCAGGCTGGCAGGGGCCATACTGTTGTGGGTGTCTATTACAGGCCACCAGATCAGGGTGAGGAAGTTGACGAGGCCTTCTACAGGCAGGCGAGAGCAGCCTCACAGTCACAGGCCCTGTTTGTCATGGGGGATTTTAACTTCCCTGATGTTTGCTGGAAGGACTACTCCGCCAGC
>NW_009708515.1:605-933 GCF_000703405.1 Apaloderma vittatum | reverse complement strand
CAGCCAGCCAGCCACAGTCCAGGAGGTTCCTCCAGTGCATTGAAGATAACTTCCTCATGCAAATGGTGGATGAGCCAACTAGGAGAGCTGCACTGCTGGATCTCATCCTCACTAACAAGGAGGGTCTGGTCGAAGCAGTAAAGGTTGAGGGCTGCCTTGGTTGCAGTGACCATCAGATGGTGGAGTTCAGGATCTTGTGTGGTAGGACCAGAATAGTAAGTAGAATTGCAACTTTATCAAGTAGAATTGCAACTTTAGCAAGGCAAACTTTGACCTTTTCAAGCAATTGCTATGGGAAATTCCATGGGCATGGCTGCGTGAAGGTAAG
>NW_009708515.1:0-483 GCF_000703405.1 Apaloderma vittatum | reverse complement strand
GGGACCTGCTGGGTATGCTCAAGTGGAAGAGGAGAGTTTATGTGTCATGGAAGGAGGGGCTGGCCACTTGGGAAGAATATAAGGCTGCTGTTGGAGGATGTATGAAGGCAGCTAGGATAGCTAAGGCCTCCTTAGAATTAAACCTGGCGAAAAGGGTCAAGGACAGCAGAAAGAGCTTTTTCAAATACATGGCAGGTAAAACTAACACCAGAGGCAATGTAAATCCACTGATGAATGGGGTGGGTGCCCTGATGACAGAAGATACAAAGAAGGCAGAATTACTGAATGCCTTCTTTGTCTCTGTCTACTCTGCTGGAGGCTGTCCTGAGGAGCCCTGTTCCCCTGAGACCCCAGATGAACTCAAGTCAATGGAGGAGTTTGTCTTAGTCAATGAGGACTGGGTTAGAGACCAGTTAAGCGATGTGGACATCCATAAATCCATGGGTCCAGAAGGGATCCACCCGCGGGTGCTGAGGGAGCTGG
>NW_009708514.1:512-31793 GCF_000703405.1 Apaloderma vittatum | reverse complement strand
TCAAATTTGATAATATAATATCATATAATAATTATAAATTTTATTAGATTTCTAAGTTACCTGGAGAAGCACTTGGCAACCAAGTGTTCAAATCTTACCTGAAGCCGTCCTTATGATGGGGAAGAGAGGCTCAGCCCATCAACAGATCTCAGAAGTCAGAGATGGTCCATGGTGATGCCTCCTCTGACAAAGGTGGTGCATGATGATGTTTTTCCTAACTATGATGGTACCTTTTCTAAAATCCCTCCTCTCTTAGGCCATTTTTATCCTATTTTTTACTGTTCAAGTGGAACTTGAGTGACTCTAGTCATACATACTTTTATTACAATTGGTGTAAATTTTTCTTGCTCTGCTTTTAAACGAATAGACTAGAAAAATATAGAAACAAGCTCAGTGAGGGGTGGTTGTACCTCAAAGGCAGGTAGCTTTTGGGTTGGAGGTGTGTTTTGGTATTATAATGATATTATAATGAGCATATTTCACCCAAAGTACATTATTTTGTCAGAAAATGAGACCGCTGGCCCAGGATAGAAAACTTGCAGCTTATCTCTTCCATGGCATCTTCAAGTTCCATCCATGTACACAGAGCCTGACCGCAGTGCCTTCACTCCGCTCCACTCTCACTGTAGTTTCTCTTCGAGTCAGAAGCATATCAAACTTCCCTGATGTTACCAACATCTAAGGTTGCCTAGGGAACTTCTGTGGAAGGAATTCCTTGCATACCAGCCACACTCTACCCTGGAAGCTTTCTTGATGTTGTGCCTTTTCCTGCTGTGTGAACAATGCGGTACCTTTAATGTAAGTTTTAATTTTCAGGTCACCTTCAGCGATTATCCGGCAGAAGCCTTAATGAATGCAGTAATCACTGTATAAATGTAAAGGCCACTTTGTATGGGTTGAGAAATCAATGAATTAAAACATCACACAACCTAATAGCCAATACATGCACACACTGATGCCCATGAGTGACTTCCCTATTGATCAGTTTAAGTGTTTGCAAAGCTGCAGTCTTTATAAGAAATTAGAATTTAAAAAGAACCCAAACAAATAAACAAAAAACACACTGGTATAAAACAATGGCAAAATGAGTCCTGTTTATCAATTAGTTCAAAAGAAAACTTCTGAAATGTCATCTACTTCAATCATGTCTCTGTTCAACTCAGTAGCCCATGCACGTCTTCACCTTGCAAAGTATTCATATAGTTGAAAGTTAAGGGATTCCTATTCTATCTCTGACTACATGTATAACACCAACAAGACATCAAGACTACAAAAGGTCCCATACTTGTAAGTCATGGAAAGGAAAGTGCAGTTTAGAAAACATCCAACATTAAATGGTAGCAACTCTACATTTTAAGGACTCTGTCATAGCAGTAACTCTGACTTTTACTGTTGAGAAAACCAATTATTTTTCTATTATTTTTTCATATGTAAAACAAAGAATATTTTTTTCAAATAAAGAGTGAAGAGGAAAACAAACCCTCAATAAGTTAATAAACAAAGAATTTAAAAGGAAATCTAGTTTCTCAGCTCTGGGGTCATATCTTAAGGACTCCACTATACCATGTTTCTATTTTTAACATTTTATCAGATTCCATTCTGAACATTCAAATCTTTGTAGAGGTAAGTCAAATAAATTCATTATGTTGTTACAAATACTGCTTGAATGAATCAAAATATTTTAGCGCTTTGAATATTTAGCATATCTCTAATTGCGATCAAACTGCAAATTATAAAAGTTAATTCTCACATATAAGACATTTTATTATCTTTGACCATAACTTCTTCTCACATGATAAAATCAATTTCAACCCAGGATTTATTGCCATTTGAGGAGAGCACGATCAATGTATGAATTTTTTACAAAACAACAAGCAAACACTCCTAAACACACTTCACTGGTTTTAGCGTGAGTCTTTGCAATATTTTTTTTTTTATTATTAAAAAGATTGCAATGACATTTAAAAAAAAATCACAAAGAACATCAAGTGAATTTTCTGATTATCAATAAGGATTAACATTGTTTGTTATATAAACATATGTATGTGCAGGGATGGAATCTAGAGTCCTTACGTTCTCTGTCCTACTTGGAGATCAAAAGACCACACACCTCAGCATCTTAAGAGGATTCATTTAACTTGATTTTAGTTGCTAGAACGTAAGTGTGAGTTGTCTAAGTGACCAGTGTAGATGATGGAGATAAAATCAATACAGCAAATGACACAAAAGATGCTGTTTTTCTGACCCAAAGTAAATACCTTCTTGGCCCTGAGATGATTCACTTCCATAAGTCTGTTAATGCTATTGATTAGTTCTCCACTAAATATAATAGCAATGCAGGGTATCTCTGCTCAGACATATGAGAACAGGGGCAGATGCGGTTGCTCATATTCTATTTTAGTCCCATTCTGAATGGATATATAAATATTTTTCATGCAAAGAAACTCTAAATGAGTATGTTTCATATTGGAAATAATGCATTTTTATTTTGGCCATTGTGAATGTTTTTGTATGTAGATATACAGATATATACAAATTTATACATTTAAAAAAGTTGTATATGTATTGTGCTGGTTTTGGCTGGGATAGAGTTAATTTCTTCCTAGTAGCTGGTATTTTGTATTTGTGCTGGAAACAGTGTTGATAATACAGGGATGTTTTTGCTGTTGTCAAGCAGCGCTTACACAGCATCAAGGCCTTTTCTACTTCTCACCTCACCTCACCAGTGAGTGGACCAGGGTTTCACTAGAAGCTGGGAGGGAGCTGGGTCTCTTTAGTTTGGAGGAGACTGAGGGGTGACCTAATTAATGTTTATAAATATGTAAGGGGTGAGTGTCACGAGGATGGAGCAAGGCTCTTCTCGGTGACAACCAATGGTAGGACGAGGGGTAATGGGTTTAAACTGGAACACAAGAGGTTCCACCCAAATTTGAGAAGAAACTTCTTCTCAGTAAGGGTAACAGAACACTGGAACAGGCTGCCCAGGGAGGTGGTGGAGTCTCCTCTGGAGACATTCAAAACCCGCCTGGATACCTTCCTGTGTAACATCATCTAGGTGTTCCTGCTCTGGCGGGGGGATTGGACTAGTTGATCTTTTGAGGTCCCTTCCAGTCCCTAACATTCTATAATTCTGTGATTCTGAGGGGACACAGCTGGGACAGCTAACCCCAACTGACAAAAGGGACATGCCATGCCACATGGTGTCATGCTCTGCATTTAAAGCTGGGAGAAGACGGAAAGGGTTGACATTTGGAGTGATGATGTTTGTCTTCCCAAGTCACCGTTACCTGTGATGAAGCTCTGTTTTCCTGGAGATGACTGAACACCTGTCTGCCCATTGGAAGCGGTGAATTAATTCCTTGGTTTGCTTTGCTTCTGTGCATGGCTTTTTGCTTTACGTACTAAACTGTATTTATCTCAACCCACAAGTTTTCTCACTTTTACTTTTCTGATTCTCTGCCTCATCCCACTGGAGGAGAGTGGGCAAGTGGCTGGGTGGTGTTGAGCTGACTGCTGGTGTTAACACTCAACACATACACACTATATATGCACACACACATAGATATGTGTATGTATGAGATATATATATAATACCATATATAATTCTGCATATATTTGCACATACGCATATGCATATTTTTGTATACTTACCCTAGCAGAAGAACAGGAAATCCATAAACATGAAACAAGACAAAACTTTAACATTTTGAAGACTGAATTAGGACAATAAGGAAAATAACTATGACAAAGGAATTAAACATTTGTTAGTTTAGGTTAAACTTCAAAAATATTTTACATAAATACTGTTTTTTCATAAAGAAACTTGAAGTGAGATGTCATATTTGGACTTTTGCTTTTCTGCCTGCGTAATTAAATTCCTGTCTTCTGATGAGTTGTGTTGCTAGGGGGACTTAAGAATAAAAAACAGGTGCAAGAAATTACTTTGTTTTTCCATTCCCCTCTTTTAGGATGGTCATATTTTAACATGTTTAAATGTTTAGCTGAATAGAGAGTTAATGATAATCTAGGATCAAAATGTTTTCTTTTCTCATCCTTTCTAGAGAAAACAAGCCAGGAGTAATGTGATAAATGTAGTGCATAATGTTATTTTGTCATGAACTCAGACTGATACTTCATTCTCTTTGAAAAGACGTGATTATTCTTGAATATTGCCAAGTGTTAGAATATCAATTTCTGTGGATGACATCTTTGTTTTTCCAAGATCTACAACTCTGTGCCTGGTCAGATGATTTTTGCAAGGCAAATGCAACAGAGCATGAATTAAAAAAACTTCCAAATATTAGTGCTGTATCCTATCTGCTGCACAGAAATAGTGACTGTTTTGTTGAGATTAAGTTGCCTCCTCTTTGAAAGTTGCTGAAATATGGGAAAGTACATAGGGGACTTAAAAGTCTACTTACAGAACATTTTTCTGTTAAAGTTGCCTCTTTTTTCAATTCTTTGACTCTCAACAGTACAGAAAATCAGAAAAGGAAGAACATGTGCCTGAATGTTCTGCTACAGCTCTCTACAATCATATCTAGCAGTTGAAGCTTAACCATTTTACTGCCTTTTGTGGTTATGGTGTCAGGCTGGCCCGGCAAGTACTAAGAGAAACTCTGCTTGTGCATGGACATGAAGAAGAGGGAGGAAGAGTTGCTCCTACAATCTAATTTTCTTCCTAGTTTTCCCTCATTGTGTGCCTGCAACTTTATCTACAGTTTATATCTAAAAACCTAATAAATACGACACTGGTAGAATTTTATTTTTTTATTCATTTTGACAAGAGAAAAAAAATGAAAACCTTATTGTTTGTTTTATTGCAGTGTAGAGATGTCATGTCCTCAACTTTCACAACAGTCCAGGTAATTTCATTACTCTGATATGCAGCTGAAAGGGTTGATCTTGAACCATTTATGTGCACATAGTTTGCTTATGGTCTGCACTTAGCTATTAGCCTGCACTGGAGTACACTTAACATATTGGCTTCTTGGCAGTATAGAGAGATATGATATCATAAATGAATATAGTGTTCATATTTCAAAACTATAAATAGCATGCATTAGAAATATCTTTCTGATATTAAGTAATAAAAAATCAGCAACAAGAGGAAAGAATTCCTAGTTCTGGGTTTTAAAGTAATATTTGTATTATGAGTTAATTTTTATTTTTCTTTGGATGTTAACTAAAAAATCTTCTCAAATTGCATAAGTATTATTCTAAAATTATGGTAACCTTTATATGAGAAAATAACCTAGATTTGTCTACAAAAGATATCATCTGCTCATAGGAAAAAGATCATAATTTTTCTCCTATGTCAACCTAGTTACAAAATAAGGTGACTTTCACAGCACTAACTATAAGGATCTCACGTGACTTTGCTGGTAGATTTCAACAGCCATTCAGGTAAACTGACAATCTATGTGTCATATATCATAAATCAGTAAAAAAAATGTATCCTTTGAGGCAAAATGTAGGTAGAAATAATACCAAAACTTAGCACTCAAAGGATGCTGCTGTTAGTTTCAAATACATGTGGGGTTGCCTCACAAGATAAAAGATGTACAAGAGAAAGTGCAAAGACTAGAAATGATTGCAAGTCTGGAAATTACTATCAGCTTGCTCACCTTTTGCAAATATGAACTGTGTAGGAAGTCCTTCATATTGTAGTCCCATAAGCAGAAATAAAAAAGGTTTTAAAAGACTCAGCACAAACTTAGAGGAAAGGTGAAATGCAGAGCTGATTTTGAGCAACAACGCTTATATGATTGCAATTCTTGACTCCCACATGGAACTTGTAAAATTCAGCAATCAATTCACTGTGAAAAAAACGATGAGCAGAAACATTAATGGAAGGAATCTTGTTATAATTATAGACTTCATTATCATCCAGACATAATAAAATATAGGAAAAGAAATCCAGGAAATTTACAACATCCTCAATGTGTAGGTCTTATTAATGCCTACTGTTCAATTATTTTACATGATCTGGATGAAGTGCCTCAGGCAGAGTTCACAGTCACGACAATGAAGTTGTCGCACAGGAATAATTCAAATTACTGAGTATCAGAATCAGACTTTATCACAGGCCTTAGGACAAGACTATTATTATTCCTCAAGCCCTCATGTAGCCAATACAGACTGGAAAAAGAAACAATGCTACTAATGAATTGAGATAGCGCAGTATTATACCCAATCTGCTCATCAGAACAAGTGAGATGGAAATAAATGCTTTTCTAGATGTAGGAGTCACACTGTATTACTTCTGAAGGAATAATAAAGTGACTAGGAAGCATATATACATATTACTGAGGCGATTCTTACTGTTTCAGAATTCCAGGATGTTACTAGTCATAGTGGCTTAATGCTGGCTGGCAGCCAGGTACCCACCACAGCCACTCTGTCACTCCCCCTTCTCAGCTAGACAAGGGAAGGAAATATAATAAAGGGCTCATGGGTTGAGATGGAGACAGGAAGACACTCACAGTTACCATCCTGGGCAAAATAGACTTGATTTGGGGAAATTAATTAAATTTCTTAACAATAAATCAGAGCAATGAGAAATAAAACCAAACCTTAAAAACCACACTTTCACCCCACCCCTCCCTTCTTCCCAGGCTTGACATTAGTTCCAATTTATTCACCTCCTCCCCACAGCTGGTGCAGGGAGATGGGGAATGGGGGTTGCAATCAGTTCATCCAATGTTTTCTCCACCGATCCTTCTTCCTCTGGGAGAGGACTTCTCACTCCTCTCCTGCTCTAGCATGTGGTCCCCCTGGGAGTCCTTTCTTCACATATTTTCTCTAACATGAGTCCTCTCACAAGGGATAGTTCTTGACAAACTGCCCCAGTGTGAGTCCTCTCCACAGAGTGCAGTCCTTCAAGACTCACACTCAAGTGTGAGTCCCTCACAGGATCACAAGTCCTACCAGAAAACCTGGTCCAGTATGGGCTCCTCTCTCCACAGGTTACAGGTCCTGCCAGGAGCCTGCTCCAGTGCAGACTTCACACAGGGTCACAGCCTCCTTCAGGCATCCACCTGCTCTGGCATGGAGTCCTCCACGCGATACAGGTGGGCATCTACACCCCCATCACCTCCATGGACTGCAGAAGGAGAGTCTGCCTCAGCATGGTCTTTAGCATTTTCCGGCACCTGGAGCACATCCTCCCCTCCTTCTTCACTGACCTTGATGTCTCATTCCTCTCTCTCTCTCTGCCAGTTGCTGTCTGGTGCAGTTCTTTTTTCCCCACTTTTTAAATATGTTATCACAGAGGCACTCCGCTCATCACTGATAGGCTCAGCCCTGGCCAGCAGCAGGTCAGTCTTTGGAGCTGGCTAGCATTGACGTTATTGGACCTAGGGGAAGCTTCTAGCAGCTCCTTGCAGAAGCTGCCCCTCCAACCCCCCTGCTACTGAAATCTGGCCAGGTAAATCCAATATACTAATGTTACTGGAATATTAAGCAGCAGGATATTTTGTTTTCAATAATCCAATAGCATAAGTTTTTTTAGTACGTCTTGGTAAATTTTTAGGAATTTTGTCAGGGGTGGTAAGATGTTTAGAGAAAAACAATGGGATTTATCCATGAGATATCCTGATTTATATTCTGTTTCATCCTGAAATTTCTTCTAGGGATCAGCAATCTGACAGTTATCCCTACTATCATTAAAATATTTCACTTTCTGTCTAATACTGAACACTGTAATAAAATTACCTGGCAGGAATACAGTCTCAGAGATCTGTTCATTGAGTTTTAAGAACTTATTCAAAAGGTCTCAATGTGACTTAAAATCAAATTCCTGGTGATAACACAACGTTATTTGCTTGACATATTTATTTATATCAATTTAATGCCACTTATGATATAAGCAGTGTATTCTTACTTTCGTTATTTTTGTTGTCATCAAAACCAAATTATTTGGAAAACTCACAAAAGCCTGAGAAACTGTAGTACAGAAAGCAAACTGAACACAAGTTTCCAGAAACTACTGAAAACTTAGAAAACAATAAGGAGTATTGATTAATGTCCAGCCACCTCCTGAGAGCCAATTCAGTTAGTCTGCTGGGCAAGTAATATCTTGCTGGTGCAATACATTAAAAGAAAAGAAACCAGATTTTCTTTTTCCACAATTCAAAATAGAATTGTCTTCCATTAGGAATAAAAAATCTTCTTGCCCTTCCTCTGTGGTACAAAGTCATTCACAGAACTTTTTGCTTTTTTCTTTAAAAAAAAAATCTTTTCAAGTAGCTCTAGAATTCAATTGTATTCTACAGATTATACACCTGTAGTGTTTACAGCTGGGATTAAATAACCATGTGAGAAAGATTGTTTGTAAAGAAAAAATATTAAACATGATCAGTTGACTGTTCATTTTCCAGCAGGTGGTATGTCAATGTATTAGGATTGTAATTTTTAAAACACTACTGCCAAGTAATGATGGAATGTGATATCAGAGTTGCATTGACCTATTGCAGTGTATTGATCAATACTTTGATGCCTTTAACTGACAAGAGTGTTCTGGTAACAGGAAGCATATTAAGAGAGGCTGTTGTTTTGTGTATTACAAGAAAATCAAAAGCTGGAGAGTAGTTGTTGTTGTTCTCTTAGACTAATAACTTTAAGAAACTTTTCTTTGTTGAATGAAATATACCTAAATAAACATAAACATACACCAAATACATCTGCTTTTCCTTTTTTCTTTATTATACGTTTCTGACTGGATAGCTTTAAAACATGATGTTAATGAGATTTTTATCTTCCTGTTACAAAATCCTTGACCCATATATTTGAGATAGATTTTGCAGTTGAAATGTGAACCATTCACTGAAGGCTTCCATCAAAAAGCTGCTTATTTCCCAAATGATGGATGAACTTCAAAATGTCCCATTTTTAGTTCAAATGTGTCTTAAAAAAGTGAATGAACTTCTGTGATAATTAGCTGAATTTAAGCTTCATACAGCAGAGGAAAGAAAATATTGCAAGGTAACATTTTCCATCAGTAAAACATCAATGCCTTGATAAATATGAGAAAGGGGAAATATAAGTCACTATTCAACTATTTCTGATATAATTCAAGACCATGCTGAAGACTGTCTTCCTCTAATTTTTCTGTCCAGTGAGTTTAAGATTATAAAATCACAGAATGGCCTAGGCTGGAAGGGACCTTAGAGATCATTTAATCCAACCTCCCTGTCATGGGCAGGGATGCCTCTCAACTAGATCAGGCAACACATGGGGACTGAACGGGAATCGAACCTCAGAATATAGCTCAATTCAAAGATGTCCTTTCAGCACTGATTTCTTTACTAAAAATCACAGAAGTATTTAGAGATATGAAAGAAGTGCAGAATGAAAATAATTGTTCATCATGCATTTTTCAATGATTGCTATTCTTTGTTCAGAATATGTACAGTATCTTGGTGGATAGTAACAGCAAAATTTAAAACATTTAGAAACATAACTAAAATTTAAGTTCAAGTCTGAAAGCCAAATCAACAGTCTTATTAATATCTACCTATGATTCTCTCACAGAATGAAGAAGTTGAGATTGTGGTCCTACTGATCATTTTGTAAACAGGAATCTGTAGGCCGGAATATACATTGAAGACCTTAGTTTACCCTTTTTCTCAAGTTAAGATTGCTAAATATCTCTTTCACTGTACAAGTCCCCCTTTCTGGAAACTCATTGCACATCTTGTAGTATTCAATATATGCAAAAGACTGATTGAAAATGAAAATAGAATCTTTTGCAAGTTTTTTTCTAAATGTTTTAATAGAAGGAATTTGTCTCTGCTAAAAGGGTTGGTTACATCTGAATTTGGGAAGAATTCAACTATCTTAAATAGAAATGTGACAACTTAAAACGTTTGATTAATGATATATCTTTGATCTTTATAAAATGTTTTTTAAAGTTTCTGTCTGATCAAATGAAGTAGCAAGGCAAGGTACCTTGTTATTTCCATGTAACAGACTTTGGCTGTGGTGAGTTGTTCTAACAGCATCTCTTTAGATGAAGTCTGCACTGAGATCAAAAAGCAAGATGGACACATTGGTGTAAAGACTCAAATTCTATCTAATTTCTAATCTTCCTTAGTAGAATTCTTCTCATGGGTTAGCAAAAATACTATAAAATTATGTGGTGGCTTGGCCCTGGCTGGAGGCCAGGAGCTCACCAAAGCTGCTGTACCACTCCCCTTTTTCAGATGGACAGGGGAGACGGAAGATATAACGAGAGGCCCGTAGGTTAAGATAAAAGCAGTTTAATATAACAAAAGCAAAGACCATGCGTGGAAGCAAAGCCAAACAAAGATTATTCTCTACTTCCCATCAGCGGGCAATGTCCGGCTGCTTTCCCAGGAAGCAGGGCTCTGTGTAGAAGTTACTCCAGAAGACAAACATAAAAGGTGAATTCCCCCCCAACTTTCCTCTTCCTCCTCGCTTTTATATATGAACTGACGTCATATGGCATGGAATACCCCTTTGGTCAGTCTGGGTCAGCTGGCCCGGCTGTGTCTCCTCCCAAGATGTTGCCCACCCCCAGCCTACTGTTGGGGGAACGTTGGAAAACCACAGCCTTGGTGCACTGCTCAGCAGTAGCCGAAACACTGGGGTGCTATCAACACCCTTCTAGCTACCACTCCAAAACCACAGCACCGAGAGAGCTGCTGTGGGAAGAATAATTCCACCTCAGCCTGACTCAATACAAATTACCTTGACCAGTTGTGGCAGGACAAAACCCAATGGCAGAACAAGAACTTATATCAACTCTCTTTATCTCATTTATACATGGAGCTTACTGTCTCCACTCCAGTAGATCCATGCTTTTTTTAAAACAGGGTAGTAAGAACTGGGCACAGCTGGGACTGTATGATGAGTACTCCGTATTTCTCATACACAATCTTCTCATCCATTCATCCCAGTGCGAACTTTATTTTTTTGACAGCCTCAGGGTCTAGGTGGCTGGGAATAAGTATACCTTCCTGATCGAAAGAATATTTATGTGTCAACTGTGTTACTACTTCAAGAACTCAAGAAATAATTGCTTGTGGCTTTCTGCATATATATAGACAATAATAACGTGCAATTATTATGGAAGATGTACCACGAAACCAAAGTTTTTATATCACATAAAAAAATAAAGTGATACAGTTGGCAGCAAAATAAAAGCACTATTCATTTCATATCTGGAAGAGGAAGAAACACAGAATCAGCACTATGGTGAATTGCTGTTCAAATCCACTGGCAACAAAACCATGTACATGAAGCAGGACATGTCCTGAAAAGGAGAAAAATAGTAATAGATTTTAAAAAATAATAATTTCTTCCTAATTCTGGAGAAAAATACCAATTACTTGAAAATTTACGTATATATATGACCAGATTCATATCAACAAAGATAGCATGTGTTTCACTGTAAATTTTATTTCATTGTATATTTTTTTAACACCAACGAACAGTTAAAACAGTCTTTTCATCTGAGAGGTTTAGCTGACACATGGAAAACTAAAAACGCTATTTAAGATCGCACTAAGAAACATATTTAAATGAGCATAACAACAGCTATTTAGATCAGCCCATAAAGACCAATAACTAAATTGATTCAAACATTTATTCATGACTTTAAAATTCATAATGGTATTATTTCAGAATGTCAAAAATGGAAAAGTGAGAAAAACTATATGTAAAACTTCACAGGACAAAGATAGCAGCTGAATTATTTATGTTTGTACAAGCAAAGCATCCTAAATACATCTAAAGATTTGGTGGTTTGTTTTTTTTCTTTCCGTAGTTTATATATTTTTAGACCTGCATGTAAATCTGAAAGAATTAATATTACTATAGCAACAAAGATTCAGCTCTGCATATATATTCCACAGAGAATAGTAATTTTTCTCT
Source organism: Apaloderma vittatum (assembly GCF_000703405.1). Lineage (NCBI taxonomy): Eukaryota > Metazoa > Chordata > Aves > Trogoniformes > Trogonidae > Apaloderma > Apaloderma vittatum. The sequence goes on along the minus strand of NW_009708514.1, from coordinate 19,895 downwards.
TAGTGAGTAAAAATCAACAATGCCTGTCCTGGGTTTAAGGTGGAATACAGGACACAGGAAATGCATTTGTTTCTAGATAAATGCAGACATCTAAATTAGTTATCAAAACAGCCTTTATGATCATGAGGGCTAGGTAGTCATTAGTAGAGTCTGATTCAGCGTATGCTAAAAGTACCTCAGATCAACTGAGCTGTGTCCTAAAAAGGTTTTTGTTTTTTGTTTTTTGTTTCTCTTTTTTTCCCCATGTTGTTACCCTAACGAGAGGTGATTGTGGATAGATGTGGAGAGATCTACATTGTCAGAATCTCTCTTCAAGTTAGATGAATCCATCGCAAAGCTGCTTACACAGAGAGAGTGAGGAAGTTACTGCTTTATTCAATTTTCTAAAAATGTATTTGTGAACTATGCAGGTTTATTGGATTTTATGTCATAGAATTTGAATTCCATTCCTTTGTATGCCAGGGTGTCAAAATGGCACTAATTATGGGGTGATGAGTGACTACCAGCCAGGAATCTCTCTTCACGGTGCACAAAAGTCATGAGGGAAAATGAAAAATATATTGAAATAATTGTAATAAAATTATAGGTTAGAATCTTAGGTTGAGATAATATGATTACCTAAGGTACCATTTTGGCCAGGAAACCTGTTACATCATTTTTCATTTATAAATTAATAAGCCTTGAGAAAGCCTTTACAGAAGTGAAGTAATTTCACAAATTCAAAATGTAAGAAAACTGGTTTAATTCTCCCCATAAAATTACTCAAGGCAACTCCCAACAGATTTTAATACGTCTTTCACTTGCTATTGTTATAGAATATTTGAACATAATTGTCTATATGTCTATAATGTAGTAAAAATCCCAACACAGATTAAAAAATAAAAATCCATGTAACCTGAATCTTACCTGTACTATGAAAGAACAAGTCTTTCACAAACATGAAATGATATATAGCTGAATGGACTTTTATTTAGAAAAATCCCTGCTTAGAAGAAGTTAAATGTAGTCAAATTGATAACACTATAACCCTACTCCCATCAGTAGCTTTCTGAAAAACTAACGAAACTCTTTCCAATGGATTTAGTACAAAGTTCAGAAACCAGGAAAAATAGTCTCAGTTGTCCACTGGGAATCTTATGGGAAGTACTAGATCTTACTTCTACTAGAATTTAAAATTCTACATAAGATATCAAAAATTTACGAAGCAAATGTTTGTATTTCTTTGTGTCTTTTTGCATCTCTTTTGATGTCTTCTCTGGGTAATGACATAGTTCTTCTTTTCAATATGACTAGAGTCTTTTTTGGTCTTTCACCGTGCAGAAATATGCTCACTTCTTGATTCTCAACATAGGAGATGTCATATTACATACTATAATGAAACTATTTGGAAACTATACAAGTTATAAAAAGGCTTATATTTGAATGTGATTTGCTATAGCAGATGTTTTAAGTAATACACTGTCAATTATTTAAAAAAAATTTAGAAATCATAACTATGCAGTAATATCAAGAAAGATCACTATCTTACCATACAATGCACATTTTTGAAACATGTCCACAGGCATCTGAGTTTGTCTGCACTGTAAGAAGACTTATTTATGCAAAGAATTACTTACATTTATTTAAAAATATAAAGCCTTTTTAATTATCTCATTCTTTAAGATTATTTGAAAACATTTGTTCTTATGAGAGAGAAGGGATGTAGATACATGCATTTTTTAAATTTGCAGTTGCCAATGAATTGAAAAGAAGGTCCAGTTGTGAGAGCACTGTTTGAGTTTGAATTTCTTTTACATATCCACAAATGAATGTGATTCATCAATCTTTTTTGATTTTATTCATATAATATTTTCCTATGTTGTTACATTAAATTATTCTAATTACTAAGTTATATTACCAATTAAAAAAAAGAAAAGGTGAGATGCTCAGTAACTTGGTTGAGCCACAAGTTCACTAAAATTCAAGAATCCTAATTAAAGACAAAAATTCTTATTTATATGATGATCAAAATTAAAAAAACCCACTCAAATTTGACAAAGAAAACTCCTTAAAATATGTTCCCACTTCATTTGGCTCAGACAAGGGGAAAAAAAAGCAAAATACCAACACCTCAAACCTTTCTAAAAGCACAGGATTATTTTTGGTTTACTTTTTTTTTTTAAAAAAAATAATTTAAATGATTACTTACCTTTTCTTTTTCCTTACAATTTTTTAATCATTTAAATCCTGAAAAGAGCCCTTCACCATCAAGATGGATGTAATATCAGATAACCTACAAGGTACTAGCTAGTGAATATACATTCTCTGGATTGATTTAAAGTACACAGATATCCACCTGATAGTTAATGCATATCTGACAAACTCATGAAATCATAGCAAAAGTTGACTACCACATTCAGGTTCGTAACTGGTTCCCTAAAATACTACTTAGACAGAGTGATCTGAAGCACCAATAGAGGCTGTGTAGTGATTGGCTTGAGAGCAGCCCTGAAGAAAAAGGCTTGGGGGGATTGGTGAATGAGAAGCTCAACATGAGCTGTCAGTGTGCACTTGCAGCCCAGAAAGCCAATCGTGTCCTGGGCTGCATCAAGAAGTACGTGGCCAGCAGGTCACATTTGTGAGACCCCACATGGAGTGCTGTGTCCAGTTCTGGAGCCTGCAGCACAAGAAAGATATGGACGTGCTGGAGCGTGTCCAGAGAAGGGCCACGAGGATGATCAGAGGGCTGGAGCACCTCTCCTGTGAAGACAGACTGAGAGAGTTGGGGCTGTTCAGTCTGTAGAAAAGAAGGCTCTGAGGAGACCTTATTGTGGCCTTCCAGTATCTCAAGGGGGCCTACAAGAAAGCTGGTGAGGAGCTTTTTAGGATGTCAGGTAGGGATAGGACTAGGGGGAAAGGCTTAAAGCTAGAGATGGATCAGTTCAGATTGGACGTTAGGAAGAAGTTCTTCCCCATGAGGGTGGTGAGACACTGGCACAGGTTGCCCAGAGAGGTGATGGAAGCCCCATCCCTGGAAGCTTTTGAGGCCAGGGTGGATGGGGCTCTGGGCAACCTGATCTAGTGGGGGATGTCCCTGTCCATGGCAGGGGTGTTGGAACTAGATGGTCTTTAAGGTCTCTTCCAACCCTGACAGTTCTATGATTCTATGATTTCAAGATGTGCTCACAGCCACACTACTTTGTAAGATGGAACAGGATTATTGCCTTCCCTAACAAACAGTCTTTGTCCTAGTAATACATTTAACAAGACTTTTTATTCGTTATGTCATAGTGATGTAACGATGAATGCATCTTAGTACACTGAAAAAAAATAATGTATTCATAAATACTAACCTTTAAATTAAGCAAATGTGTATAGGATCAGCCTGAAGTATATGTTAGAGTAGATTGAGTGAAGAGCTCTTGCTGACAGAACTGATGTGATCCTTGGACATGTACTTAAATATATGCTGAAATTCTTGTACATAATATTAGGTTCATTAAAGAGCTATGTTGGTTTCTGATGCCAAGAAGGATATAAAAAATTGGAAAAGATTGTTCACTATTGCTAAAACAACCTAAGTTATGTATTAAGTTAATCTAAGCATTTACATATAAGTGGAGCCAGAAATAAAATAGTTACCTTGTGTACTTCTTTAGTATTTGTGCGATTGGTTTATGCATGTCCATTAATGCTCATAATTTGATAAGTTACTAACATAATTGTGAATAAAGACAGGTAAACAAGATATTTCTAATCATGTGCCTTCACAACAGTGTGGAGAATATGAGCTTTAAATTAATGTTGTTCCTTCTAAAACTGGGAAGAACTACATCCTCAAAACCGTGCAGTAAAATAGATAAGCCTCAGAAAATTTTCTGTAAGTGAATACTGTTTCAGAAATAATATTTAACACACTCTTCAGCTGATGTTATTTTATTATTTTCATTCTTCTCTAAAAATATGGGCTAAGACACCTTGTAAAATGTAAATGTCTCAGTAAGATAAATGTAAGGGCTTTTGTCACATCCAGTGAATCTCATAGTTTTCTTCATACTTCACACTTTTCTTCTCCCCTTGATCTCCTTGATTTCCAGCTACTGCGTGTCTTAAGGACAGCAAGGTCTATCTTTGTATGATTTAGGATCATATCTAAATTTTGCTGCCTAATGATCAAACTTTGTTACCTCTCTCCTTAATCTCATTCAGCACCAAGTACAAGACAGACTCTGATATCTACCTTAAAATTCTCCTGCCTCTTCTATACATTATTTCCCTTTCATCCTCAACTTTATTAGATTCCCTTTAGGAAGAGTTTGAGTGGTCCTAAATCAACATCATGATTATTGTAACAAAGATACTCAGTTTTAATAAGAAGCAAATATATTTGGTATTTAATGAGAGCATATGTGGGCGCTAAGGTTCACTTGCAAATATCAGAATTTCCATTCCTTATTTTAAAGGAAAAAGGTTAATAGCATGCAATAATTAAGCTTTCTTTTTACAGATTTATAAGTACAAAAATGGGTAGAGATGTAAACCTTTAAGCAGTTAAGTAGCATTGTCTATGAATAAAGATGAAATTAAAGCACAAGAAAACTGTTTGATCCAACTTTTTATGCCCTATCATTAATCATTGTTAGAGAAAGGCTAGTGCATGTTAAATGAGTCTTATATACTAAATACAATGCTTTGAAGTATTGAATTAATCTCTTAGGTTTGGAGAAATTAATTCTTCACTGCAGTAGTTTTTAGAACTACTTTAACATCTACAAAAGCTACAAGACCAACAAACATTTCCTTTTCTCACAGTACCAGTCCTATGTAATATTGAGGATTGTCACAGCTGAAAATATGATTATTATATGACTTCTACATCTGTATTGACATGAAAATTATTAAAAGCATCTCTATCTGTGAACATCAAACAATTTTGATGCAGGTACAAGAAATCTTACTAGTTTGAACATGAAGGGAACGACAGCAAGGTAATAGTTCATTATTTAAAATCCATGGATATTTCAAACACGGAATGTAAAACAGTGCACTGAAAGTCCAATCTATGCATACTAAAACTTCTAAAATGCTTCTATATTCCAGGCAGGAAAAAGGTGTAAGAAGGTGTTGAGGCACTACAAGACACATAATGCATACAAGTTTGGTTCAATTTCAGGGTTAGGAGGGGAGCAGGGTATGAGTTTTCATTGTCTAAATCTAGAAGAAATGTCTTGTCTACAAACGAGAATATTAATAAGGATTAGGAGGAGGTAGCACTGAAATTATGGTTTGGTTGCACCCCAGAAGTACATCACAGGCTTTCGTCACAGCCTTCCTTCACCAGGACAGGCAACAGTGGCAATAGGGACACTAGTGTCTGACACACACTTGAGAGAGGTCTGGTGTATATAAGTATGAACAAACATTTGAGTGTCTGCATTTATTAATCTATGCATATATACATATAAAGATATAAACTAAAGATAATATGTTAAAGTACATGTATAGAGTCATGCATTTTTTTAGAGAGTAGATTGTAGTACATATTTTCAGTGTGTTTTTTCAGACTCCACTACAAATTAAGAGTATAAAAATCAATTAGCAGTTATAATTGTATATAATTTGGAAGTGGACAGTCTTGTCTAATGCTTTGAACCCTATCCTGATTATTTTCTTAAAATTCAAATCTTTAAAATTCGTTTGCATCAGCTTAACTTGCTTACTACGGAATAATTTTAGTGCACTACTATGTTAGCTATTATAGAAAAATGTAATATAAATAAAAATATAAATTAAAGCATTGAAGTCACCAAAAAAAGCCATTGATTTCAAAGAAAATCAGTGGTATGCCAATGCTTTTATTTGTTCATTTGATCATTTAGAACAATAATAGTCCTGATTAAGCATACCGTAATATGCATAAGGGAAATTAAAAGGCTGACAAAGAAAAAAAAAATTCATGTATACTTATAATTTCTGGGTTTTTTAAAAATCAACATTTTAAATGAAGAAGAAAACAAGCATGTAGTAAAATATTATGTTTTGCAGATGGGATATCTCTTTAAGTATATACCTTTCTTAACTCTTTATATGAGATGCATCTCATATGATTATATACAGTGATCTTGTATTATTAATATCATATGTAACAAAAAAAATCACTTTGTGTTAATGTGTATTATAGCAAAAGTTGTAATTTTATTTAGCTGGCTTATGAATATAGTCCTTAGAACTAGAGTATCTGCTTTAAGAATGGTCACATGTTCTTCCTTCAAAAAATCAGAACTAATTGCTGTAGTTCCACAACTAAAAGGTTGGAGTGAAAAATGGAAGCAGGTGTCATGTTTTTATTCCCTGAAGTAGATTTTAGTTGCATCTGATGAAGTAGCACAGTGTGTTTGATAAAATATATAGCTCATCCACATATTACTGTGGATAAACACGAGTGTAAGAATAACAAAGCTGTACTAGTGCAGGAAATGAACTAGAACACACTTTTAATTCTGTGAGGTAATTGACTCAGGAACTTATAAATATTCTAGACGCTGCATAAAGATCACCAGTGACAAAACTGACTACACAAAGGGCATCAAATGTAATCCTCCTACCCCAGGGCTAGACTGCTGGTGTGATGTCTCAGTGCTATTCATAACAGAAGTATGTGCAAGATATTGCCACTGAATGTTGACTGGCTGTTGACCCAGCTATTTGTGATGTTCTTCTCATTCCCTGTTGGTTTTTGTTCACATTATGTAGGACTTAAGGACCTTTTAATGGGTATTGGTTTAATCATGCCACAGTAGAAATATTTACTGAAGATGCTGGTAAACTCTTTTAGCTAATGAAATTTTCCTATCCTTACAAAATGGTGGAAGAGGATTCTGTGGTCTCAAGCAGTGGCAGAAATTAAACAGAGCCTGTAGTCTTTCTTTTCCAAGTATACAGGTATTTTTAACATGTACAGAAAGGACATTGCACTGATAACTAAGTGATATACTGCCTTCTCCTTTTCTATATCAACCCAATAATTGTAATTCTTTTGTTTTTTAACATCACACTCTGAAGCATACTTGATTAGATTGTCTAGTGGTAGCAAAACATATGAAAAAATTGAATTATTTCTTGCTAAAGAAAATAATAGTAAATTAAGTCTGGTCTGCATGCTGTTAGAGCACTGTTTGAACTCCATTACTTTATTTTTTTAATCAAATGCTTTATGATTTTATTATATGTGAGGGTATGAGTATAAAAAAGATGTGCTCAAGTATTGTGCTTTATTAACTCAGTACCTATTGTTGGGCATATATGAAATACACTGAATTCGTGGAAAGACACTTTTTTCCTTCCTACCAAAAAGAAATAGATGATTTTTTGTGCAATCTTCAGTAGGGTCTCGCAACCATATTCTGTCTCCATATTGTGATGTTTTTCTTGATATCTTAATTCACAGTTGTTCTCTTATCTGAATTCATTGTTCTGCTGATAGATATACAATTATACACATAATTTTGTATTTTATTAATACTACTTAAGTAATTATCTCTTATTAGAAATATTGTAAACAATATTCTGATTTTTTAAGCCTTCAGTTATCATTCAATTGTACGATGTAAGGCTGTCTATTGTTAACTTTTTAAAAGCTTATACCTAACACAAGTCAGATTTTTCTGTGTCACTAAATTTCCAGTATTTCAGAAATTTAAATCAGCCAAAGAAATATTATCTTGAGGTCATTTGTACCCTTCAGCTAAGAAGGCACAATTAATGAAATTACTCATCTCACACATGTAAAAAAAAAACAAATAAAAAATCCCAAAAAAGACAGAGACATCAATTTCCAAATTATTTCTATTAAACAAAACCAGGATGAGATTGCATAAAAATTTTTTCCTTAGGATAAATTGTCAAAAGATGTATTTTTGATTAGTGAGGAACCTGGGCAAAATCTGTCTGAGTGCTAGCTGACAGGTTCATAGATACTTCAGTCCAGCATGTCCAGAAGAACAACACGTAAATGCACAGCTTATCACATGATTCAGCAGTTTACTTTTACCAATACTCTCATTTTCTCATCTCTCAACACCCCCAAATCCTTCTCTTCAGGGCTACTCTCAACCCACTCTGTGCCCAGTTTGTATTCGTGCCTGGGATTAGCCTGGCCCAGGCACAGGACCTTGCATTTGAGCTTGTTGAAGTTCATGCAGTTTGCACTGGCCCATTTCTCAAGCCTGTCAAGGTCCCTCTGGATCGCATCTCTTCCCTCAATTGAGTCCACGGCATCACACAGCTTGGTGTCGTCGGCAAACTTACTGAAGGTGCACCCAATGCCGTCATCCGTGCGGAACAGCACTGGACCCAGAACAGATCCCTGAGGAGCTCTACTTGTCACTGGTCTCCATGTGGACATTGAGCTGTTTACCACCACTCTTTAGCTACAGTGAACTACAAACCTTCACATGTAAATAAAAGGAAAAGAGTTAAAGGTAATTTTTGTAGTTTTGTAATCTCAAAGGCTAAATTTTATCTGTCAGACCTTCACAAACATCATTTATCTGTCAGACCTTCACAAACATTTTTTCTGAAGAGCAGGAAATTATAGCATGTTAATGTTGTCTGCTAGGTAGATAAAAATTTGTCCTACTGAAGAGAGGGAGAGAACTCGAGCTTATGGAGCCAAAGTTAAGTGTATTTAATCACACTCCACTGTATGTTAAATTATATATTCAAAACTTCAAATATCATTGAGATAAATTTACCTATAATCTGCAATCCATATAAGTAAGCAAATTAGGTATGATCCATTAACTTTTAATTGAGTTGTATAATAAAACAGCATTCCTTCAGAACAATTAAGTGAAGGTGGTCTGTAGTATTTTCTAAATACTATAGTGATGATAAATGCTGAATAATTAATTCTAAAGTAAACTATTAAAAGCATAGTTCTTAATCCATAAGGAGCAAATGCAAATGTAGGTTCTAATCTCTATTTTATTACACTCTATAATATATTTGAGAAGGTTTCTCTGTTTATGTACTATGTTTACTGTTGACAGTTTTAACCAAGCTCTTCTTCCAGGTTTGAGCAGGGAAGACTGAAGAGGAAGGCAAATCATGAAAGGAAAAAAATTAATGTGCAGGACAAAATTGACAATACACTTATTGCTCAGAGAAATGTGAATAATGGCTGCATTTGAAAGCTAGAAGCTGGCCAGTTGCACTTTTGGTTAGAAACTGCTTTTCCTGACTTGACTGAGTTTTTAACTTTAGTCTGGGACAGATCACTTGGTGGAAAAACTGAGAAGCAGCAATAAAGGGAAGTTTCCTTTTGGAACTAATTTTGACACAATTGACTACTGCACAATATCTTCTACACGTGCGGACTAAACAGGGATTCAGCAGAAGTGCCTTGTTAGCAGGAAAGATGGCAGAAACAAGGTCCAAATTTGACAGGTAAATACAAATTCCTGAGGCTAAACAACTGAGCTAGTGAAAGCTTCAAAGACCAGCATGAGGACACAAATTTTCTCTGAAATATAAGACAGTCAACAAATATAGACAGATAGAAACATATCCAAAATTCTGTGAAATCAATGGATATCACCGTAGAGCTTCAGAGGATCTCTGTGTTATAGATCGTCGTGAGATTTTAGTCACACGCTACTGAGAGATTAAAGCAACAGTAACTATGTAGATTGATTTTTTCTGTGAATATGTTTAAGACAAATTGCTGTTCCAAATTAATCGTATTGAAAGAGAATCACATATAAAGAAGTAACAGCTAAAAATGTAACCAAATATACATGTACTCATATATAAAGAACAGATCGAACTCAGGTACTAAGTTATTTAATCTTAGCACTGAGTAGGCGTATTAGCACTTATCATTAACAGTAAGTTACTTGATAATATCTCCTGCCTTATAAGCTTACTGAAATTTTAACCAAAATGTATGTCAGGCCTTCATGTTGCTCCTTATGTCCCTGAGATTCAGATGTTGCACGAGTCTTACAGATCAGAAAGGCAAACAAAGTAGTAAACAAGAGCTGGCATAGCACTAGAAGCAACCGTAAATATAAACATCTTTATTAGAGTATAAACTAACTGCAAATCACAAGGTCATAGATGTGCCAACATGTGAATGACACAACTGTTACTGATGCATAGAACTGTCCAAAAAAAAAAAAAAAGTCTTTAGTGCAATATCCACAGCTCTCACAACAATGTTTTTTCCTAATAAAATGAAAAGCAGTGCTCACGATATCTGAACTAGAAGTAGCAAATTAGGGCAGATGAATGCAGCAAGCAGAATGTGATTGCAACAACTCATTGTGGGAAGCACAGAAGTTCGGTTGTGTTTTCTGCTTTCCATGATGAGGGAGGGGGCCGGTTAGCTCAGTCGGTTGAGCTTGATGCTGGTAACACCAAGGTCGTGGGTTCGATTCCTATTCAGTCCCCATATGTTTCCTGATCTAGTTGAGAGGCATCTCGGCCCATGACAGGGAGGTTGGATTAAATGATCTCTAAGGTCCCTTCCAGCCTAGGCCATTCTATGATTCTGTGATTCTATGAAGAAGATACCATCAACATGAACATCTTACTTTCCCAGTGAATAGTTCTAGAGGCTTATGACTTCCTGTGATGCCCACCCCAGCAGCCTGAATCCACACATCTTAAAATGAACTGTGGAAAAAATAATATCAAGAAGAAGAGTAGAAATCAGGAAGTGTGTGTATTATACTTTTAGTTGTATTATTAGCATGATTTAGTTGTGTTTTTTTCTGTATGGCAGTTACTTTTTAATAATTAAAAATAAAAAAACAATTATTCACTTAGAATGCCAAGATTTCAGTTGCATTAAAAATAAATTCTTATCTTTATATGTAACATGCTGTTTTCCCTTTTACAAATAAACAAAGTTTTGGGTGTAAAAAGAAAATATATATATACTGTTTCGTAATCAATAGAAGACATAAAGGGAGGGGGAATAATTTATTAATATGTGTTGGGGAACTTTTTTCCCAGCCTTAACTTAAGCACCAATTTGTAATGAAGGCAAAAATCTAGATTCAGTCCATACTGACTTACTCCTGAGTAATACTTAAAGTATTAGGATGCAGCCACTATCCTGCTGTTCTGTAAAAGGAAGTGGCAGTTCTGCTTTCATTTTCAAATAGTGACTGTTCAAATAGTGGCTACATTGTGTCAATTGAAAGCAAGGGAGCCAAAGATGAGATTAATAAGCAAGTACCCAACCAGCAAAAAAAAAGGAAAATAAATAATTAGAGAGACTCTATCACTCCTGTCATACATGATATGGTATGATATGATGTATGATATTTTGAAAACTAAAATATTACTGTAGATATGAATAATAATCTGAGTAAGAGTGGACTGTTATATAATTCGTTTTTTGAAAAAACGCTTTGAAAACTTTTATAATGACAACTGGACGCACACTGAATAACACTGGAAATGCTCCAAATATTCCAGGTGTTGTGGATTTTTTTTGTTTTGTTTAGTGTTTTGCATTGTTTGGTTGTTTTATTTTTCATTTTTTCTTTTTAATCACTTGATATTTTCATGCAGAAACAGTAAAGTCTTGTAGTGAGATATGTCATAAGCCCTTGCAGTATACCATAATATAACTTCTAGCAAGGGCTGCACTGGAAAAGGTTATATGGCTAAATAACACATAAAGTATTCTATTCACTATGATGTCTATTGTGCATATTATATTTAGTTGGAATCATAGTGGCATAGAAAGAACTAGATATTTTTTCCAAGAGTTTTAACATACTTGACTGAAAGTATTAAAATAATGAATTAGACATTTATTTAAAAAGCAGGCTAGAAATCTTAGTCATGGACCAGTATCTCATTGTGCTGCATCAGAGTATTTGGCAGCAAAATTTGTTTGCACCGCAAAAGGTTTCTTTTCACTTACCTTGACTACATTTTTGTGACCTAAAAGGAGAATTGTTTTCTCATGAGAAATGGTCACTGTAATTCAGGAAAGGAGAGAAATGGATGAGAGGAAAAAGCACAGAAATGCATTGATCTACATGACAGGAAGTATCCATGGCACATCAATATTTTTAGCTGTATAGAAATATTTTGTAAAGTATTTTTGAGAAGCTGTATCAAAGGGAGGAAGCTCACAGGCATACATTAGAAAAATCTTTCTCTTTTTCCCTCTCAGCTGGTAGTTTAGTAGACATCAATGTGACAAACACTGATGAGGACTTTCGTCCCACATTTTGACACAGGTGGTTGTTCCTCCTGTGCTGTTCACATGGAAAACCCAGACAAACAGTGGTTTAAGTCACTCAGGGGACTCTTTTGTCATATATCTACTAAAAAGGAAAACATATTTTATCCTTTGAAGCATATCTTTTTATTCTGATTCCACTATAAACAAGACTAATTTTTTTAAAGAATGACAAAAAACCTATTTTGGAAAGATCCACTGGTCATGATGGAAATAAAATCTCTGGACTCATTCAGCCCAGCAAGCCCAGTTGTGTTGGTCACCCATTTTACCCTGGTAACAAACAGGCTAAAGGAAATGTGACTGGAGTGCTCTGGATTCTCCTACTGTCTTCTGCTTACACTGAAGCTTTTTAGGTTTTCATATGGAAGGTCTTCAACGTGTTTATGGAGATCTTTTTTGCAATTATATTCCTGAACATCCTTCTATACCTATATTACATGACTGCTTACGGGGATAGGATTCAAAGAATAAAGAGATTTCTTCCAGGCTTGTGTAAGTCATTATACACTGGGAGAATATAAAATCATATTTTCAGTGCCTTGGGAACATCATTCCAAATGAAAGTACTCTTTCTAGATTCTCATCAGACTCCCTAACCCACCTTTTTCACTGTATACTGCACTGCTTAGAGAACTCAAAGCTACCAGTGCGCAACAAAATCTCCTTTTGTGTTTCTCAAGCATCTATTCAACCTATGAACTGAACATCTCTTTGGATTTTCAGCCTGTGGAAAAATAATCATTTGAAACCGGAGGAGCTGTTGCACTCAAAATCTTGTAGTGAGCAAAACAGAACACACCATAGAGATGAAGCCAAAAACTTCTTACTGCAATCAGTATCGTAGCAGTATAATAGTCTAAACTATTTAATTAAGACCTAGAAGTCACAATAATAAAATGGTCAAAATTTTTACATGAATGCTTCTGAGTTTCTCTGCCTTGGGAGTAGTTTTTGACCCACTCTAAATGTGTTGCTGAAGTCCCACAGCTGATAGTTTCAGTCTTTTTCAGGGAAAAGCCTATGGCCTTTTACCAGGAATTCCAGAAATAACATATACTTGCGTAAAGAGCTGATCAGTACTGCTTGCCATTAACAGTTATTCTGGATGTCCTGAAATTCTAAACCTTAATTTTGCCAGTTATGTTGAAATGAGATCACGGAGAAGTATAATAAACTAGTGCTAGTATTAGCAGCCAAGCTTGTGACTGATCTTGATTCATTCACTTACAAAGCTTACAAGCTTACAATCTTACAATACTTACAGGCTTGATTATTGTATTCATTTGTTAGCAGAAGATGAAATTATGCCTTTATTGTACACAGTAGAGCCTCTGTGTTTGAGAGTGATGGGTGTAAATCAGGGAAGGATTTGAATATGATAAGATTGATGTAAGGTTTTCAGCCAAGCTGATCCTAATCTTTATTGTGGCTAAGTGTATATAAATACATCTACATCAGCACACTGCCAGCTAGAAGCAAGATCTTTGTGTCTAAAAAGAGTCATCTCCATCAAAAGGTGTGAAGGTGTGCTTCCATCAGCAGCAAATTTTGGACTCATAATTTCTGAATGTCTATTATACATCAGAAGACAAATAATATCTTGGGAAGGTCTATCAAAATATCCTCCCAAAGACTGAATGGTTACTAGGCATTCATTCTCAGTATTGAATTAACACTGTCTTTGTTCTAGTGCATGACAGATGAGAGCAATCTTGAGCAAATCTCTGATTAGAGCGAGATAAAATAGTTTAATCTATTACAGACACAATTAGTAATATGGTAGTAGGCCTCTTTGTAACTTCAGTGCCTTTTAAGTTAACAAAACAAAATAATATCTGGACTTTTTATGTGTCATTGGGGCTTTTCAGTGACAATTGTCCATGAATAAAGCACTAATATGTTGCCTAGATGAAATGGATCCTTTTTCAAACAGCAGTTCGTAATAATAGAACATCATAACATATAGTTACAGTTAATTATTTCAGCCCAGTTCCAATAGGGAAGAGCTATGAATGTACCTGAAAAGACATGAAGCTAATTTCATGTGTGGTATGAATATTTCAATTGTTAAATCCACTATATATAGAAAAACTAGAGAGGATGGGGATAAATGAGTCACTAAATTTTGAGTTACTGTAGAAAAAACTAACATTAAGGGGCTAATGTTTCAAACATAGTACATGCATGATAGATTTAACATTATTGTGCCATACATCACCATATGATCATGCTACATACTGGCAGTATTTTCTGATGTAATTCAGTGTAATTTATTCATTAAACTTGTGATAACTTACAACAGCAACAAGTAATGAATAATGTGTCTAGAATGTGTTACTCAGGTTCTAGAAAAGTAGCATACCTTAAAATGACATTGTCTTGTTTAAATAATTTGTTCTTTCCCTGTATCTTCCTAAATTAGTCATGATATGTTTGATTGTTAACTTGGACACATGGAGAGACAGACAATATCCAACAAACATGATCAGTCTAAAGTAGATACAGTAGATAAACTGTCATTTATTAACAGTAAATCTCATCTATGAATTTCTAATAATCTCATAGAATCATAGAATCATAGAATGACCTAGGCTGGAAGGGACCTTAGAGATCATTTAATAGAATGCATTGGTCTGGAATGGACCTTTAAAGGTCATCTAGTCCAATCCTACAGCAGTGAGAAGGGACATCTTCAACTAGATCAGGTTGCTCAGAGTCCCATCAAGCCTGATCTTGAATGCCTCCAGGAATGAGGCCTCCACCACCTCTCTGGGTAACCTATTCCAGTATTTCAGCATCCTCGATATCTAGTCTAAATCTACCCTGCTCTACCCCTACCTGGTAATCATTCATGATTCTTAGCAATCTCTATCTTCTTCCTGCAGGAATTTTATATGTATTTCTTGATATATAGTACTGCAGAAGTACTGTTGTCTTGCAGCAGTTTTGGGGAAACTGACTTTCTCTGAAACTAGTTTCAATTCCCAAACTTGTGTGCACCTGAAGTCTGTTTAATTATGATCTAGGAAATCTCAGTGTGGTGCTTCTACACCATACAAGGATTCATATATATTAGCCCCGCTGTTAAAAACAACACACTCACAAACCCAAAATGAGAAAAAACAAACAAAAATGTAAAATCAACATCAATAATTTCAAGAGTTCCTCCATCTCTTATGCTTGACTGTTTCCTCACATAATGCTTGACTTTCGAGTAGAGTAAAGTATTTTTCACTGCACATACTGGCTTCATTTCATTCCTGTTCCCACTCTTGTGTTCCTCAGGCAGCCCCTACATTGCCAAATGTCCATTCTCCTTTGGTGGCACGTGGAAGAATGTTCAGACAGAACAGGAAAGTCAATCTTCTCTATTTCCACACACGTTGTCTGCCTTTCCTCTCTCCAGACAGGAGAGCTGACATGGCCACAGGTCTTTCACTTCTCACTGACGGAGCCTAACAGCACTCACACCCTTGGTATTGCAACAGAGTAAAACCTACTGTGCTTCCTTCCTTCTCTGTTTCTTTCTTTGTGCCTTTGGCGTAACCCTCAGGTTGTATAAAGATATTCTTACCAGTTTTTAGTGGTTATGTCAACTGTTGTCTTTCCTAATTTCATATTTTGAGTTCCCCAAAGAAAGTAGTTCAAGTGAGCTCAGAACTCCATTGACCTTGCTTATGACTTACTTCCAAAAAATCATCACTCTCATTCGGCAGATATGAGCTCACAACTGTAAATTCTCCTAAATGATTTTATATTCCATCATGACATTCCCAGGTTCTCATGTAGGGGTAGATAGCCATTACATGTACTTGTTAGACTGCTAATCTTAGATGCAAGATTTCATGTCCTAGATTTTATAAAAGCCTTCAAGGTCATTGATACCCATAGATTTCTGAAGAGATGGCCTTGAATTTGAACCTCCAATGCATCCCTGTTTTCACATTTACAGATTGGACATCATGATTTTAAATTTTACAAGAAAGTTAATGCTGTAGCTATGCTCTTACTCAGATTTTAACATTGGCTACATTTTTCTTGGTGCCCTAAGCAGTTTCTCTGCCATCACTAGCTTTGATTAGTGATTTTCTAAGATTTGCTGCACTCAGCTTTTGTAGCATGACAGTGCTCACAGTATATGATATGAAGGTAGAGACTTACGTGTAAGACATCATAGCCTATAAATTGGGCTATGGCATGGGTAAGGCAAGTTGAAACAATTACAGTTTGAGCTCAAGAGCAGAGCAGAAGTGGAAAACATTCTAAGTCAGTAGTCTCTTTAGTCCACACACTTCCCTTAACCTAAAAGTCAATTTGATTTCTCGAGAGGTGAACTGAACTGTGAACATACATATTAACAGTTTGGATGATTGTGCAGGGCTAGTGTGTATATATAATTAATTATAATTGTATAATATAATTAATTGCAACAATATTTATGTGTCTCCAGGATTTCCAGTGACAAAAATTTCAGACATGATTGTGCCAAGATATTTCTGCATTATCCTTTCTACTTCTCTTTTGAGTTTGTAGACACTGCTTTTCATTTTCTCTTCAACATTTAAATTCAGAGTTGTCCTTCTGAAAGATTTCAGGAACCTCTGAGAAACATATACACATCTAATAATCACAAGAGCCTCACACTTATTTCGTTAAGTTTTGCTTAAGCTCTGTAACAGTGAGGATCTGTGACACTAAAAGAGCTGTTATATTTGGAATTGGTACACTAATGTGGTGTTCCAAGAATAACTATCTTCAGCCTCCACTAGTGTTCATAGAGTCATAGAATGGCCTAGGCTGGAAGGGATCTTAGAGATCATCTAGTCCAACCTCTCTGTCATGGGCAGGGACGCCTCTCAGCTAGATCAGGCTGCTCAAGGCTCTGTCCAACTTGGCCTTGAACACCTCCAGGGAGGGGGCAGCCACAACATCTCTGGGCAATTTAAACCATGCCAGCAAAAAACAAAAAAAAACCCCAGCCAACAAGTCTGTTTTTATAAAAATTATCAACAGCTAGTCTAGGACACTTTGCTATTCCCAAATGAAAAAACATTTAGGAAAAAAACCTATTCTAAAGTCAAATCAGGTTACTTGGTAACAGGCTGTACAATAAAACTACCTACCACTCTCTAAACTGTTAAAATGAAATACAGAACTAATAGAGGTTTGAACCCTGCAGTAAGACATCTTTCCCAAGCACATTACTCCCTAGAATTATCACCAGAGTCTACCAAATTTCTTGTAATCTTAAGTAAATAGATTCTAAAAAGTTATGTACATTTGAATCCTGCTTTCAATATCAAGTGAATTTAAGAAGGTGTGTGAAAGCTGTAATCAACTTATACTCTGAGAACTCAAAACCTCTGTTTTCTCGTCTGTCAAACTATGAGCCTGGTTTCAGAGAACAGATACTACTTTCCCACTTCCTCAGAAAGAATTTGTGTCACGTTTCTGTGAAGATGTAGTCACTTGTGTTGAAAAGAAGATGAACTATCCAGTCAAGGTCTAGCTAGGCCTGATAGCTATAATTTTTATTTTTGCCACAGTTTTATGGAACCACTTCAGGGACACTTTTTTCCTACTCATGCCAGAACTAAGTTAAAAGAAATGCAGGGAGAATTAATATAATTTTATAGTATATGGATTACCATGCACAAATTTAAGATTTATGTTCATTTGAGTAGAAACACAGATTGGAATTTGGATTTATACAGGATCTTTCATACTGAAGGTAACTTAGAGTACTTTACAATCTAAGTTATACATTGACAAGGCACTGATTATGAAAGTAAATATCTCTAGAGCCATTTTTATTGAGGA
This sequence comes from Apaloderma vittatum, assembly GCF_000703405.1. Lineage (NCBI taxonomy): Eukaryota > Metazoa > Chordata > Aves > Trogoniformes > Trogonidae > Apaloderma > Apaloderma vittatum. Next base: position 1,828 of record NW_009708514.1, on the reverse strand, counting down.
AAAGATATTAGACCTCTATTCATTTTCAGACATGCTATAGAGTGAACAACTCAAATTAATAATCAGGAGGTATAGAAAAAGGCGTTAATTAAATTACCTACAGACATAGGTGTTGCCAGGTTTTAAACTTTCAGACATTGTGCATACTGAGTCCTTACAAAAATACTTGATCCTTTGAGGAGTCACTGACACGCAGAGGCCTTACTAAGTTAGCGCAGTCTTATGCAAACAGTCCTTTAGGGGCTAACCTTTCTCCTAACAGTAGTCTTACTGAGTTCGTGGAATGATCTGTATCCTTGTGGGACTTACTTCTGTAAGCTTTGAAAGCCCATCCTTTGCTTGGAATTCATACCTTGCATTTTCTAGGAAAAAACTGCTCCTTAGAAAAAAAAATAGAAGTAAATTTTTACACGTTTTGCACACCTCTAAGGATTTTTATTCCTTCCTATGTTGGACTTTTAGCCACTATTTGTAAACTATTTTTGATTTCTTGTATGAATTCATGGTTTGTCTCTCTTCTCAGAGACCGCTATTTTTATGTTCTTTTCCTATTGGAAGTTAATAGCATTGTGATACTAGCTTTGGCAACATATTAAAAATAGCATCTTCTAGTCTTCTGTAGAATCTTTAGGGTTCTCCTCCAAGAAAAACAAAGACTGGTTTGATGAAAACAATCAAGAGATCCAGGAATTGTTGACAAAGAAGAGCAATACTCACCAAGCACACCTTGCTCAGCTATCTTGCCATGTAAGAAAATCAGCCTTTGGTCTTGCATGCAGTAAGCTCCAACAGAAACTTTAAGACATCTGGAACAAGTGGTTGATCAACTTAGCAGAAAAGACTCAACTATGTGCTGATTCAGGTGACCACAGAGGATTCTATGTGGCTCTAAAAGCAGTATATGGACCCACACATCACATTCAAAGCCAGCTGCTAAGCGCAGACAGCCAAATGCTTCTCACAGATAAAGCCTCCATCCTGAATCGATGGTCTGAACATTTCCAGACTCTCTTCAGTGTCAGCCGTGTAGTTCAAGGCTCAGCAATTCAACACATTACACAATAACCGGTGAAAAACAAAGTGGATATAGCCCCTACTATGGGAGATACTCTCAAGGCCATACAGCAGGTGAAAACTGGCAAGGCAGCTGGGATTGATGGAATCCCACCTGAAATCTGGAAGCTTAGAGGCCAAGCACTCCATGCTAAATTTCACGAGCTCATTGTGTGTTGCTGGGAAAAATGCAAACTACTACCACATCTCCATGATGCAGTCATCATCACCCTGTACAAGAAGAAAGGAGAAAAATCAGACTG
>NW_009708514.1:0-485 GCF_000703405.1 Apaloderma vittatum | reverse complement strand
CCTTGCAAGAATACTTTTGAACAGACTAGTACCAGCTATCTCAGAAGAGCTTCTACCTGAAAGCCAATGTGGTTTTAGAGCCAACACAAGTACCATAGACATGGTGTTTGTTCTCAAACAGCGGGAAGAGACGAGTAGGGAACAGAACAAAGGACTCTACGTAACTTTCACTGACCTCACCAAAGCTTTTGACACTGTGAGAAGAAAAGGCCTATGACAGATCTTGGAATGATTAGGATGTCCTCCCAAGTTTCTCAGAATGATTTTCCTGTTACAGGAGGATCAGTGTGGCCAAGTCAGATATGGCGATGCGCTCTCTGAGCCCTTCTCAATAACCTATGGTGTGAAACAAGGTTGCATTCTTGCACCCACTCTATTCACAGTCTTCTTCAGCACAATGCTCCAAAGGGCCACTGCAGACTTCACTGAAGATAACGGCATTTACTTCCGTTATCGTACCAGTGGTAACCTATTCAACCTAAGGC
>NW_009708513.1:43736-74726 GCF_000703405.1 Apaloderma vittatum | reverse complement strand
CTGCAGGCGGCAGTGTTGGAGCGGCGAAGGGAGCAGAGCAGCCGCCTGGAAACCTGATCCAGGGCTCAAATTGAGCCTCTTTGCAGCAATTAAGGCGGGCATCACAAAAAAATTCTGCTACGTTATTGGTGCAAACATGCTTCTTTTTCTTCTTCTTTTTTTTTTTTTATTAAAATCCGAAAACATGTTTGTTAAGTCTGAATATTGAAAAAGGGGCTGCATTACCAAACCGTAGCTGAATTACTGATGCAGAGGCCATAGAGACGCTATTTTGCAATCATCTCATCGTAACAAATTCCTTGCTCATTTACATAAACCAGATGTTTCTTTGACAAACCGAATTCCTGGAAGGAAAAACATAAGTCGCTATATACTTCCTGTCCAAAAATGAAAGATGATGTGAATATAGTGCACAAATGTTCCATGAGGCTCTAAAGACAAATGTATATGGTAAGTGCAACAGTTTTCTTCTATTTAGCAGAACCTTCGTGAAAGCTTGGGTGAAATGAAGGAAAATGAAGCTATTAGATTATATTCACTGCCTTTGATGGCTTTCACTTTCCTTGGGGAAGCCAGCTAAATTTCTTTGCCAGATCTAGACACTCAAACCAGTCCACTCAGAGGACAAATGCTCCAAAACCAGTGATCCACATTCTTCATTCTTGCAGAAGAACGGGCTCCTGGAAACTTTTTTCCCAGTATCTGACTCCCAGAGGATTACGAGAGGAACAAGAACGATTATCTAACTATTTTAGTGATAGTTTCAAAACTGCAAGCTTTTGGTATACATGGATAAAGTGAAGGACATGGCGAATATGTATTCGCTGTTACCAAAAGAAGAAGCAATCAGAAAAAGAATTCCAAAATCTCTCAATTACCCCTAATTTTTACTGCTTTTGCCAAAAAGACCCAGCTTGCTAATTTTCCAGATTACTGTAGGAACAACTGTATAGCTTTATCTGCCAAATCCTTCCAAATAACTGGATCTACCAACTGTTGGTGTGGAGCTATTAGAATACTGGTAAAAAGGGCAAATCATCATCTTTAATGGCACAACAGAAAATCTGCAGTAAGAGCAAAACATTCAGCCTGAGAATAACTAGTAGGTAGCTGAACAATCGCAAACCAAACAATAATAGCCTAAACATCAGGAAAAGAGAGGGAGCTATAAAGCCAGTATTTGGTGCCATTGTCTGCAAAGAGTGCAAGGATGGCCATGAAATTTAGAACTCTGAAATTTAGGCTCTGAAGCTGCCACTACACATATAGAAAACACACAGCAAAGACAACCTTAATGATGGCAATGGCCAAACAATGAGGAAAAGTAACTTCCTCGCTTGAGAATTTTTTGGGACTACTGGGACATCCAAACTCACCATGTAACCTGAGATTAAGGTATCAGTAGGTTTAGAAAAATAGTAAGCTGCTCTCCTCAGAAACAACACAGCCATTTTCTTTTCTCAGCCCCTCTTTTCAGCTCAGGTTAGCAAATACTGAGCCAACTGCAAAATGACCGAGAATTGGTCCTAAAGGACCACTAGTTCTTATCATTTAATTAGGTTACACATTTCACTGGCCACCAATCCCACCTAAAAATATCATGAACTTGGAAGACAAGGCTATTAAATCTCAACGTCCAACCACTTGAGAAATGTACATAGCAACTGCAGTAAAGTGAAATTGAAACAAAATACCTCAGAACATGTTACACTTAAGGATCCTCTGTTATGGGTCCTTTCAAGGGATGTGGTGGCCCTAGAAGAGCCCTACGGCCCTAGCGCATGGCAGCAGCACAGCAAAGTGTTACCCTCTCCTAATAAAAGCAGGGCACTGCCCTGCTCATAATTCTGACAACCCAACTCTCATGCACTTGCCACTGAGATGGGTCTCACAGACTACTGCCAAAAGCCCCATGTCCAAAAAACCTACTCTGGATGTTTTAAAATCCTCTGCACTTAAGGTCCTACTTTCTAGCATGAATGATTACATGAACATGATCAAATATAAAAGGATAAACATCTATCTGCACACTGAACCTCCTGCCAACAGAGCCAGAAAAACTGACATATATTAACTGGGGGGGTGAAAGGTTGAAGTACTGTTTTGGCTACATCCCTCCAGTACTGTAAGCTGCAACCAGCAGTGAGCCTTCGAAAGACATTCCTCCAAAATCACAAGTTCTCAACTTACAAAGTTCTCTCCACATAAAATACCATGGCATTGTCATACACTGACAGAAGTTTAACTCAGTCTAGAATAGCCTTCCCTCAAAATCTTATTATGTAAATAAATAAACAGCATGACCAGTCCATCATTTCCACACTACGTAACCAGGACAATTCTAAGTCAGCATTTTTGCTTCTCCTTCTTTCTTTTTTTTTTTTTTAAATCAAGGGGGAAAAATAAACCTCTTGCAGTATCTATCGATAAGATCACTCTGGAGGTTTGTTCCCAGCACTCGTCAGTAATACACACTGATTTCCAGCAGAGGCTCACTTTCCACATCTGATATCGCAAGAGATGAACCCAGACCCACAGCTAAGTAATTAAATTCTGTGTTTTCATCTTAGAGCAAGGACCAGATCGACAGAATGGTAAAGCAAAAAAATCCCTTATCTATACAACTGATAAAGTAAATATGCAAAAGCTCAAGAGGTGAGGGGGCAGTCCAAGCCCTCTTCCTACTCAATCTGCCAATTTGGCATCAATTAGACCCCAAAGAACCAGACTGATATTATCAATTTATTTAGTTTTGCCATGAACAGCTAGGATGTAACAGTGCCTTTAAACCAACAATCTAAACCTACAGTATTTCCTTGCTTATAGGTTCTGAAAAGGAAGTGTCAAACTAATTCTTCCATGTGTCTGTCTGATGTTTCTCAAGTAATCGGAAATAACTGCCTGACTGCAACATTCATAACACACTGCTTTATCTTTTAAAAAAGATATAGGTTGCCAGCTCCAAAACTGACTTCACAACCTCAGGACTTCATACTGCTGGTGGAATTTTAGTATTTTTTCTACAAGGTCTCAAACTTTCCAGAACCTAACTTTTATATTTAAACCTATCAGCTCATGAAGAACAAACCTCCCTCAAGGGATGTTATACAGAAACTTTGTAAAAAAACACTGTGCAAAATATAAACAGCTGTAAAAATTAAAATATCAATTTCATTTTCCTGACAGTACATAACTGTTCCCTAGAGTGGGTATTTTGTTCACAATAAGCTGTAGATGTGTGAAGAACTGAAAAAGAACCTTCACATATTTTTCTCAGGAAGTTCTTCCCCAACAGATTTTTGTCCGAATGGCTCTCCTGGTCTTTATAACATCCTTTCCTTCTCAGTCTTCCATGCCTGCTACATTATTTAGCTTGTAGACTGGTGAATTATGAGGTTACAAATAACATGATGCTCAGCATTTATATGAAGACTACACTTAAAATGGTTTTTTTTGAAGAAATGCAAAAGCAGATTATTTCTCAAAAAAATAAAAGCACATGCTGAAACAGACATGGAAGGATAAGGGATGACATCTACAGACAGTGAAGAGGACTTGGAAGTTCTGCAATGGGTGGAGAAAAGTTGAGAAGCGCGTCAATTAGAAATGTTTTGGAAGAAGAAAACATTTTTTGGGTGAAAGTTAATTTTTACTGTGCCAATCACAATTTAAGTTAAATTCAAGTTTATTTTTCCTCATTCGGTTTATGATCTCATCTAGTCATCAAGGATGATTGATTATGTTTCAGGACTTGGGCCTTTGCCAGCTGCAAGTAAAAGGGAATTATTTATTTTTCTTTAGCGCTATACTGCTGCCATTAACTGTATCCCACCCCACTTTGTTTACAGCCTGTCACTGAAGCCACAGCTTTATTTTAATGCGGTGTAAGCTCTTGTCTGGGGCCGACAGTGTAAGTGATCTAGCAGAAGTCTTGCAGAATAAGCATCACTTTGCACAGAAAGCACTCAACCTTTACTTCTGCAATGATCCCTACCACTGCTCCAGACAGCATTGTTTGCTCCCATTTAGACGTGGACTTAAAAGCCGTGCTTGAGCAATGGGCACTATCATTTTCCTTGTGGTAAAACTACATTTATTTAATCCCTTTAAAAACAAACAAACAAGAAAATTACTTTGACCTTTGCCTTGGCGCAAGGATTCTGATTTGAAATGTCTATTACATTTCTAATGCACTGTAACTGTGTCCAGCTGAACTGGGTCAGGTTTATGTGCAATTAGGAACAAAGGAAACCAAAGCAATTTAGTTTTCATGTTTGTTTGTATCAAAACATCTTGTAGTGGCATTAAGTTTTAAACTGAAAATAAAGAATAACAAAAAAAACAAGATAACTGGAAAAGGAGTGGCCAGCTAAAAACTGCATTAAACAAATATGGATTTTCTCACTTGCATTTTTTTCTGGTTTAAACTGTTCAAAAATGAGGTTTGAATGTCCCCACTCTGGCTGTTCATAATCCACAGGGAGGTTTTTTTGCATGAACTCTTCAACCTGAGAGTTTTAGCAGAAAAGCTTCTTTACAAGGCTTAATTAAAAGCAGGTTTAAGTCGGGGCCCTCACTCACTCTGGTTTTTATTTTGGCCTCCTCTCTGTGTCAGAAGTCAAGTCCCAAAAGAGAAATGAAGTTCATTATTGACTCCAGAGAGTATTTTCTCCTTCATTCTAAGCCCAACTAAACATGTTTCAGGTTTGAGTTTGGCTTTAGGTATCTCCAAATGAGATTTTATATTATATGCACCTAAGGGTGAAATGTAAGAAGATGCTAATCATGATTTTTAACTTTGCCCTACATAATAAATAATGTGTGAAAAGCACACTGCAACCTCCTTTGCATGCAACTGATTTGGTATGGGGAACCATATATTCTAAACAGATGGTGTTCCAAATGAGTATACTTCACACCAGGAGAGGTTCACAATAAATGCAACGTCATTGTCATGAAGCACGGTCAATAGTCATGCAGTCACACTATAAAATGCATTGAGCAATGTACCAAACCAGAACGGTACTGATGGATCTGTAGGAAAACATGAAACTTTTCCCAGAATATTTTTATTAGTAGTTTATTGGTGGTTTTGACATTGAATACTACACTACCAGTTTTTAAGGCATGCTCTCCTCAAAAGCACAATTATATTTTAGCATAACTAACTGTAAAAAAAGAGGATTCCTATTAATTCCTAAAAATGCAATGGTTTTCCTCCTGTTGTCCATTTTCCCCACATTGCCTAGTCTAACGACAGTGGCCACAAAGAGATAAACATCTAGTACAGTCCACTGCGATTTCACTAGAACAAAGACACATGGTCATTCTGGTGCAAGGAAGAAGGACCAACAGTCAAGCAGTTAAACACTTTGGTTAACAGGAAATGTATTATGTTATTTCTGGTGGTTTTGTAACTGGACAGTAGGCACAGCCTAGTGCTTCCTGTTTGCAACCAATAGCAGAAGCAGATGCAAGAGCGTGATATTTGTCATGAGCACTTCTAAGGACAGAAACATGTCCATGTTTTTCAAAAGGCCTTTGAATGTTCACCAGATGTGGAGCACATGCGGCCCTTGAACGTAAGAGAATAATGCGACAATAAAGTTGAATCAATACAACATGTGCCAGTAATCACACCAAGATGACATGCAAATGCTTTAAAAACAAAAATATGTAAATTATTTTTAGTTCTTCAGGACAGAAAAACAGGCCACCTGATCACCCATGAGTTGTTGTTTCCATCATTGCTTGAGAGCCCATCTGCATGAAATATGTTGCTCCCTCTGTGAGGCAGCATCTAGCTTTTGTATTTTTACATAAGAAATTCAGTTCACGTGCCACTACTTACTGAAAACATTTAAGAGTTAAATGACCTAAACGTATCCTCTGCCTCTAACGATTTTATGAAAAGAGAACTGCTATAAACAGTCCATGCAGGAAAAGGACGAGATGACTAGTGCCCAGCAAGAGTGCTTTTACTGATGTCTTAGAACCACGTATCCTCTTTTGACTTACAGAAGGAAAGCAGGCTGAGAAAGGACACATCTTGCAATGCTTATCTTTGCTTCTCTAAGTCCACCCATCAGATCCTTAAGAAATCATTCGTCTTGCAGTAGTGATCGCTTTCAGTAGTGATCTTCCAAAGGCTAGGGATAAAACACCAATGCACACAGTGATACGCTAGGAAACAATTAATTTCACAGCGACAACCAAACCATTTGCAGCTGCTGACATTTGGGTTCAAACTGATAGCCTTAGACAGGCTGAACTCATACAGGAAAAATTCTATTTCGTGTAGCTGCAAAACCTGGGTGAAATCACAATCTGAAGCAGAACATTGATAGACTTCTCAGCTGTTATGTTCCCTGTAACGCGTGGTGGCTTCCCAACCCACATGTTTGTTGCCAATGCGTGCAGTCAGACCCCTACCAATTAAATGCTGGCACATGTGCCTTCAGTATGCTGAACCTCTTCTCTGCAGCAAACAAGAGGATAAAACTAAACGAGTAGACAATGCAAAACTTTGCCTACATCAGTGATTGACACTCCCCTTAAGTAGCAGCAGCTTATGCCTTTGTGTATCTGCTGCCATCTCTGCACATGCCCTGAAAAGACGTAGTGAACCGTTTGCCTCCTGCAATATGTAGATTATCCAACAGTTTTCCAGGCAGCACAGGAGAAGCATCAATTTTCCAATAATTCTGGCAAAAGCCAACTACTCACCAAGACAAGCTTGCAGAAACAGTAGATAAGAGGACACAGAAGGTGCTACCTGAGCAGTTCTAAACCTCTCTAGAACTACTGTGGAATACAGGGTACTTAAGTGTTGTGTATTGACTCCTGGAGTACCAAGTATTTTTTGAGTAATTTTCGAAATTTAATAACCTGGCCAGAAAATCCACCTATAATCTAGGGGAAAACCTACAAAGGAAATGCAGATAAGAGAAGCGAGAAAGTTAAAAGAGCTTTTCACTTGGCTTTTGGTACAAGAACATGTATTTTGAAATGTATTTCTATGTATTATGTAGTCACAATCAGAAGACTTACACCCAGCTAAAGCTACCATCCATCAGAGATAGTGAACTAGGTAGTGGTATATGATACTAATAATTTTAGCTTTTTAATTTTTTTTATTCAGTAAGTAGAGACTTTCAGAGTTTTCTCATAACTCTATCGGTTATAACAGATATAAAAATGAATGTTTTTTAAAAATAGTACATTCAAAACGAAACAGAACCAAAACAAATTAAGCCAGTGAGAGCCTGGTCACCAGGGACACCATGGGCAATTTTAAAATATCTTTTAATAAAATGGCAGCTGAAAATCCATGCCAGTCTCTCTTGGGGAACCTTTATTTTAACCGCACTCTGATCGTATTGATGACTGAAAAGAATATTTTAAGCAGAAACATTTAATAGCTACAGCATTTAACACAATGTCTGCATCTTACCAAATTTAACTGTGTTATCTTTGTTCCTGTGTTGCAGGAGAATACTGGGTTAAAAGAGTCAGGGAAAAATGGACAAGTTTTAAAAAACTTGAAGCAAACATTCCTTATGTTTATCAGAGAAGAACCCTTCTTGTTCCGTGCACAAAAGGCAGCACTGCTGTGTGAGGGAAAGTCAGGTGAAACTATGCAGTATGTCTGAAGCATTTGGTGCCTACAGTTTAGCAGCTATTTCACCCTCCCTAGACTTAGGGATGGGTAGAAACGAAATACTAGAAGAGAAACTGATGGATAGAATTAAGTCACATTTGGAAAGTTTCTCATCTCTGGCACATTACCTTGTCCTCTTCTCTTACAAATGCCCTCGTTAAAAAGAATTTGAAACTTTTCCCTTCTCCAGGCACAGACCCAGACTATCATTTATTACTTATTTGATACTTACATTTTACTCTCCTGAAGGATAAACCTACATCAACTCGACAGTTGTGCTGAATGGCAGTGTTTTATGGACTAAGCTATTTATTTATTGTAACTACAACCATATGTTTTAACCTGCTACAAAATTATGAAATGCTTCCCATCAATAGTCCAAGTTAAACTTCTACACTGAATTGCATGATGTGAACATAACAGCATTTCTGTACTTCAAACAGAGTGTGAGGAAGTAAATAGCAGTTAACTGTATCATGGCTTATTAGACACAGTTGCACAAACGGGCTGTCATATTTCATTAGAAAATACTGTACAAGTTTTACGTGTGCACAGCGCCTTTCATTTCTGCAGCCAACATGACTACTTTGAATTATAGCAACACTCACAGAACCATACGCCATTTGTTTTAAAGGCACACAAACATCCTGGGATAGGGGGGTGCAGGGGGGGGGACATCCAGAGAAAAATGCCTTTTTTGCCTCTGTGCCTACTACAGATCTAACTAACAAAGCATTCTTATAGAACACATGAAAGAGTAAACACAGAAAACAATTTTACAGAAGCCTCGGACTATGTAAATGCAGGCCATTTCTCGGTATAAAGCAAGTATTTTTTTTTTGGCTTTTTTGTGGGATGTGGGGAGCAAATGAGAAGGAAACAGTCTTGTTACTCCAGTGTGTCTTTTATCAGCCCTCATGCTGCTCCATGCCACGCTGGGAACACCATAGCCAGCAAGCAGTTTCCAGTATAAATCCACTTCTGTCAGACCTGTGGTATGCTTACTTGAATGCCTGGTACCCACATACAGGGCTGTGGGTTGAAGCAAGTGGGCTGCCAAAGAGGTACCTTCTCAGCTTGAGGAAGTCCCTAGAGAACCTTCATGGCAATAAAAGGTAATTTAGCTGAAGAGACACAAACTGGAAAAAAAAATAAAGGAAGAAGACCACTAGAAAAAACGTTATCTCCATCTTCCAAGAAACCTCAGGAATGTGTGGGCAACATCTACTAGGATTGAGTAATCTCTTTGTTACACATACCTGTGAGATAGCAGAGGTAGTAGTAATTACTTTGATTAAACACTAATTACATCTCTCCAAGAGCGAAAAGTTTGAGTTACAACTTTGTTTAAACAGAGATAACTGGCCATCTCCAAGAGGACTCGAGACAATATGTAGTACACAGGTAGACCTCCAACAAGCCAGATTTGATTTTAAAAATGATCCTTCATGACCTACTGATGAGGTAAAATTCCGTTATGCTGGGTAAGTCATCATACTGCACTCAAACAAGACCTGCTTTTCTAACCTAGACAAGGAGAGCTGAGCCTGCCTTCTTTAATGGGAATTAGCAAATTATACCAACCAAGTATATATATCTGCAAACAATAACAAAATAATTTTTAATTAACAAAAATACAGGCTGGGCGATGCACAGAGCACCCTTGCAGAGAAGGACTTGGGCGTGTTGGTAGATGAAAAACTGAGCACCAGCCTGCAATGTGCTCTTGGAGCCCAGAAAGCCAGCTGTAAACTGGACTGCATCAAAAGAAGTGTGGCCAGCAGTTTGAGGGAGGTGATTCTCCTCCTCTACTCTGCTCTCATGAAACCCCACTTGGAGTACTGCGACCAGCTCTGGGAGCCCCTACATCAAAAGGACATGCACCTGCCTGAGTGAGTCCAGAGAACAGCCACAAAAATTATCAGGGGGCTGGAACACCTCTCCTGCAAGGACAGGCTGAGAGAGCTGGGGTTGTTCAGCCTGAAGGAGGCTCCAGGGAGACCTTGTGGCAGCCTTCTAGTACTAAACAGGGCCTACAGGAAAGATGGGGAAAGACTCTTTATCAGGGCATGTAGTGATGGGACAAGGGTTAACAGTTTTAAACTGAAAGAGGGTAGGTTTATATTAGTTATTAGGAATTTTTTTACTGTGAGTGTGGTGAGACACTGGAACAGGTTGCCCAGGGCAGTTGTGGCTGCCTTGAGGGTGTTCACGGCCAGGCTGGATGAGGCTTTGAGCAATCTGTCTAGCAGGAGGTGTCCCTGCTCATGGCAGGAGGGTTGAAACTAGATGAGCTTTAAGGTCCGTTTCAACCCAAACCATTCTATGATTCTGTTCTAAGAAATGTCTACCAAGGCTCCATAGCCAGACTGAACCACAATCAACTTTTTGTGTAGTATTATCTCTTTGTGTAGCTTCCTTTGGGGGGTGAAGGTTTTCACTGAAGACACAGCCAAAAACAACATGGAGTTTTGTGAGTTCTCTAACTCACTGCCAGTTCAGTTTCACCAGGTAAAAGATAAAATCTTAAGCCAGAAAATGTAGTGAAGTCATAGACCACCCCAATCTTGGGTGGCCTGACAACTCATAAAACTAGCACCACCTTGCTTTCCATCATGTAAGCAAAATGAAATTCAAAATATACTTATTTTCTTATTGAAAATAATGGTTTGGGGAAAAATATGAGCCTCAGCGTCTGAGCACAGTTGTGCCTTCAAAAAACTTCATGACCAAGAATAGATGAAGCAACAGCGGTAAGAGCTGTGATCTGAAGGCAGCAGCCATAAAGACATGTTTACACAAGCACATCAAGACTCACCAAAGTTTATTTTTTTGCTGGGGCAAAAATCCCTTAGCATATTCTGTGGGACTGAAGACAAATGGAGAGGCTGGGCTTACAGCTAGGGATCCGTAGTGTGCCAGTGGGGACTATCTGCTTTCCAGGCTGGGGCTGGAAACTAACACCCCGACAACCCAGACTGTGGGAAAAGCAGTTCAGGGTGCACCTGTGTATCTGTGCATGTACCCGGTGCCCAGAAATGTCTTTGATCCAAGGAAGTGTGTGGGCCAGTGGAAAGGGAAATATGCAACTCAGTAAGGTGGGGAGACAGAGGGAATGCAATGTGGCAGCCCCGCTGTTAATTTTGGATATCACCCACAGTAAAGTTTTCATTAATTTTCATTTGTGTTGTTTCTCCACTTTCTCCTTGCCAATTTCTAGGAAATAATCAAGTATATACTCCAAAAAAATAAGGAAAACTAAACTGACAGACTAGTATAATCATACTCAAACCCAAATATACAGTGCTGGCACTATCAAACTGGTTTACAGATAAGAGATTTGATCAGTGATTTACTCCTTTGAGTTAACAACCACAATGATAAACAGTTCCTGTGAGTAAAACTCTCACTGGATGCTGTGCTCTGTGGTGTTGATTTCATTATTATTACAACAGTACTTGGAATCTTACCTAGGGACAACATATGGACTGTAAAAATACAGCAACATGCATTTCCTTAAATACTGTAATATTATTAGTGAAGGCAGATAAAATCCAAAGGTAAATGCAGTCCTGCTCTGAAACTACAACGGGGCAAAATCCAGTTAGGATTACAAGCTAAGAAACTCTATCATCTTAAAATCAAACTTGCTTTTCTAATCTAGACTGTGACAAGCTGAATGAATGATCTTGACTGAAAGCATCAAAAAAAACCAACAGCAAACAAGTGTTTTTATCAAAAAAATATGAGTATCAATGAACAAATCAGATAGAAAATAAAACACTGGAGCACAGATGGAGCCACCTGCTTCCCATTCACATACCACTTTGCCTGTCCAGTAACACACAAGTAACCAACACCAAATTAATGAGTTTATTAGCAGAGACTAATCACCACAATAACAGATTTCATTCAGCAAAATCTTACCAATTAACTTGTCCATCAGAAGGCTGATGAATGGGCATTGCTAATGGGATTTCCGTCGTTAAGAGGAAAAGAGATGGACTAAGGGAATGTGCACACTTGCACTGCTTGCCTCTGACCACAGAAGCAACACCTAAATGGCATCACTTACAGGTCCCTGCCTCCCAAAATATATTGTAAGATGCTACGGTCTAGAATGCTTGAATCCTGTACTTTGTTAGATCCGAAATAGTGCATGTCATTTCTCTTCAGATTAACAAGCCAAGAGATTTGCCCAGTCTACTAGAGACATTTCTCATGTTTTTGGAAGAGTGTTCTTTTTAAAAAATGTTTCTCATATGACTCAGCCTGTCCTGTCCAAATAGTAAAAGAAAAAAGTACTATTTTTAAATTTTTTTTTGTGAGAGTGGTAACAATCTCCTTAAGAAGTAGAGACTGGAAAGCAGATCATGCCACTGACACAAACCAGGTAGTGTGCAACTCTCTATCAGTGAAGAAACACACACAGCAAAGCTGAGAGTATACATGACACAAGCTTTGCCTCTTGGACCACAATTACCTGTGAAAGAGTAAATGGTGATTCATAGAATCATAGATTTAGAGAATGGCCTAGGTTGGAAGGGACCTTACAGATCATCTAATCCACCTCCCCTACCATGGGCAGGGACGCCTCTCAACTAGATCAGGTTGCTCAAACCCCATCCAACCTGGCTTTGAACACCTCCAGGGAGGGGCAGCCACAACTTCTCTGGACAATTTGTTCCAGAGTCTTGCCACCCTCGTGCTGAAGAATTTTTTCCTCAGATCCAATCTAAATCTCTTCTCCTTTCCCCTTGTCCTATTGGTCAACACTCTTGTAAAAAGGCCTTCCTGTAGGTTCCCTTCAGGTATTGGAAGGCAGTTACAAGGTCCCCCTGGAGTTTTCTCTTTTCAAGGCTGAAAAAGCCCAGTTCCCTTCGCCTGTCCTCCTCTGAACTCGTTCCAAGAGATCTACGTCCTTCTTACAGTGAGGACAGCAGAACTGGACACAGTAGTCGATTCATTCAGTATCACTGTGCCTCTCCACAACTCCTGTGTGTACACCAACAGGGAGGGAGGGCATCTACCTTTCGGCTTACGTAATTTCTCTTTTACATTAAGTCAGCAGTTAATATTACATTTTAAGGAGAAAAGTCACAGAGGACAAAGAAAAGCAAGTGACAGGCAGAGCCGTAGCTCCACACAGGGATCTGCCAGGGCTGGTGAAGGACTCTGGCTATCACCAGTGACAAGTGTTCATATGAAACTGAGAACTACGCTACCCTTCCGCAACACAGGCTAACCAGGTCTCAACTGCCATGTAATCTCAACATGTATCTCAGAAGAAAATTGTCAAGAAAAATCTATTAATTGTTTTAAACTTCCAACAAAAAAAATGTGAATGTGTGTAGAGGGGATGGTAGTGGTTTTTTGCTTACCACCACCACAAAGGGCTCGCTCGCTCCCATTACAACCATTTATATACTGCTTTTCTTTTATTTCACAGCAACTATTTGTTTTGTACAGAGAACATTAGTTTAACAGTTCCCATTGACTAAACATGTTTAGCCTCATCTTCCCACAAGGCTTTTTAAGTTTTATTGATGTGGACATTTGTTCACTTAAATGAGCCACTTCTTTATTAAGTGCTCATTTGAGAGGCTCTACATAACCCTTATGCAGACACAAAATATTAACTCTTTCAGAAGATGAGGGAAGTCTTTGCTTTTTAAATGAGTGCCACAATGGCAATACTTTACAATTTTTTAGACCAAAACAAAACACATTTCTTTGACATGAATACAGGAAGTTACTCTTAACTCCCATGTGATATGGTAACCACACTTGAGATATTTTAACCCCTTGTCAGTTAGAGTTAGAAAAACTTAAAATGTTTTTTTTGCTACAGATTAATAAATTGTCAGTAGAAATAGTTTCTGTTCACTCTCAGAGGATTTATTTAACACTAAAACAATCCCTACCTGTATTTTATTTTGCTTTCAAAGTATTATGACAAGATCATTCTACTAACAGAAAATTAGTTTGGCTAGAAGAATTATATATATACATATACAGAGTAGAAGAATTTTCATATACACACACATACATCTTTCCTTCTGAGCAAAACTGGTTGGAATGTCTTAATTCTGGCATGACAAACCCGGGAAATGGTCCATAACTAAGCTCCCCGAGAACAATCAAGCTCCTCCTTTATGGAGTATCATGGACGGTGCACAAAATCACACACACCCAAAATAGTTCACTTCCACAGATTTAGTCCACTATTTTATCTGTAGTGCTGCAGCACTGAGGTATCCCCAAGTTTAGGGCTCTGTTTTATGGAAAATACATAAACACAACTGAATTCTAAACAAGGCATTGTGAACGTAAGAGGCATCGAGCGAGGAAAAGAAATTAACTGAGACTATGTGAGGCAGATGACGAGAACCAATGCTATTTCAGGGCTTGTATACACCAGTTTTTAAGCAAGGCCATGAAACAATATAAATTTTATGTAAAATAAATTACCTGCAAAGTTAAAAATATCACATATGTAGAAGCAGAATTCAAATGGGTTTCCATATTCTGGAAATGACTCCCAGTTTAAATGGACCAAGTCTAACAAACAGATGGTTAAGTAAGAACTTACTGCAAGTAATTTGGAAGCTTAATCAAGCGATTGCTGCAGGACTGTCTTCTCCTCAGAAAACATCAACAAATTACATTTGATTCTCTAGCTGTGTAAGACAGACGCATATCTGTCCAAATGGTAAGCTCTTTCTAAAGGTACTAAATGCCAACTGCAAATACCTTTGCAATCAACGTGGTATCATGCAAGACTCCCACCAAGACAATTCATTCCGTATGTAACTTCATGTTGAAAAGTGGCTGATCTAATTTCAAGATCTCTCAGCAATATCTCTTCTGTGAAGATTTATTGATCAACATCTTAGGTGACCAAAAAGAAAATTTATTGCACTGAGCTGAGCTACATCATTATAAATTACATGTAGACCAATACAATATAAATAATTGCAAGGAATGCCACTGATCTTAATCTATTCTATGTAGAAATAAAGGTCTCGCTACAGCGGAAGTATGAATTGTTCAGCAGAGCAAGAGCAATTACTCCAAAAGCTTTTCTGTTTCCTCGCTGCTTTGTATCAAACCGCTTGCTTCAGCAGCCCAGAAGCTCACACTTAAGCTTTTGGACTATAGCAGTTTAGAGACAATAGGTATCACCTAGTAACTACTGTACCCTGTAGAAAAAGGTCTTTTTTTCAGCAGTCTGAAAAGCACAGTGAATTCTAAGGAGGGAAAATCTGCAAACAGTCTTATAGTTTCCAAATGCATTGGCACGGGGTCCTTTGCAGGCATGCATATGTGAACAACACCCACCATATTCTGCAATGTCTAAGAGTGCAAATAAATAATAATGTCATCCTTGATTAAATAATGAGTCATGTGTACCCTGCATTTATAAAAATAGAGTATCCTGGCACAGGATGGAATCATTACTAACACCCTAGCTGTTAGCTCTTGCTACTGAAAATTAACGACAATGTAAAATACTCAGCTGTATTGCAGTTTTTTTCACTTCTTTTTTTTTTGTGAGTTTGCACTCTAATATTCACAGGAGAAAGAATTATGTCATTTTATTAACCTCATAACCACTTTCTGCCAACAGAAAAATAAAAACATTGGAATAACCATCTGGCATGAAGTTTCCATTTCTCTGAAAAATCTGTCTATATTTTCTGTTTCTCAAGACAAAGAAAAAAACCAAACAAATCTGTCTTCTGACAAATTTTGCAGCACCAAAATAAGAAATAAAATAAAATACAGCTAATTAGTATTTGGAAATTTAAACATGAAAACACTATACTCTCAGGAACTCTCCATGTAAGTACGTATACATAGCTTCCACCACCAGAGTATTTGACCTACTTACATTATGAACGGAAGCCACTAAAAACTCCAGATACTTTTGCTAAAATATTGCAGTGTTCTCTTTCGTATGATGGCAAAGCTTTGAAAAAAGAGAAATGGAAAAGAACCTGTAAAATCTATAGAGTTACCAAATCATCCTTTGAAAGTAGGCCATGACTTTGATAGATACATCATATATTCTATATTGAATTCACACTTAATGACAACTTTGATGTACAGGTAGATGGCAGCCCGTCTCGTAAGCTCTATCTTTGTGTGCTAGTTGGCATTCCAGCACTGCGTGTGTTTTTCTAAGCAGTCAAGGTGATGTGCAGTGCCCACCTGAATGTTCTTGGCAGAGACTAGAAGTATAGAAGTAGCATGCTATTGAGCTCAGTAGGCTGATCACGAGCTCGAATCCAAGAGCAGCAGGACAATGTGTGTGGCAATTGTCATGTCAATGAAGAGCTATCCTCAGTATTAGCTAGAAACATGCCATTTCCAAACTCACTGATGGTAGTTCTGATGCTTCTGGGAGATGCTATGTGTGGGAGCACTGGCCCAATCAGCAGGGTACTTGCCTCACACACAGTGCAGGACATGAAAAGTGTCAAGGCTCAGAGAGGACTTGGTCCCAGTTCAAGGGATTCTAAGTCTAAGGAGACAAACAATCTAAATGGGTGAAAGCTGAAAGAGTTTTTAGCTGGATACGCACAATAAAGCTAATTATAGCCAACGAGAACAACATTGTCCTCAGTTTACACTCTAGTTTTTCATCTAAACAATGAAACAGTGAATGTGTTTGGGATTTCTGGCTTTGGTTTGGTTTTATGGGTTTGTTGAGCTGTTTTGGGGGTTTTTTTTGTATGATCTTTAATTTCAATTATACCTGAGATTATGTGACTTCGCTCAGCATCACAAAACAAAACTTTGTCAGTACTGAGATCCAATGGTAGCATCCTGGCTTCTAGGTCAATGCTGATGCTGTCTTAATTTTCCAGTAAACTGTGAAATGCAGGTCAGCAGGTTAAAAAACTTTGTGCCATAAGAAAGCCACAGGAAGTAATAATCTCTTCCCCAACACTGTAATAACAACGAATTTAGTAATCTTTCAGATTTCCTTACCTTGGGCAATGCAGTTATTTTAAGACAACAGTGCTGGTACATTTGCAATTTTTAAATGAAGTTTAGCCCAGACATGTCAAAAAAGAACAGAATGTCCTCATCCTAAAGAAGAAACACACCCCTTCTCTTTTGGGAGGAGGTCAAATTTAACTGTTTTCAACAGTCCTGGTGCAGAAAGCTGCCTAATAAAGTATGAGGTGTTTGTAAGGAATAAAGCAAGAAATAGTAATGATATTGTAGAAGAGATTTTTCTTTCAGTTTGAGTTATTGCTAGTCAGTGTTACAGAGAGGCTTCACACTGGGAACTTTCTACCATGGGATCCAAACAAACACAGTACACACAGAACAGGGCATTTAAAATCCACTCAGTTTAGCAGAAAGGTTTGCATTTAAAAATGTGCAGCAATTAGCTGAGGACAAGATGCAACAAACCTTTAGCTGCCAACTTGCCGGAATTTGCTTCCACACAGAACTGACAGTACTAAGAGTAAACTTTTTAACATGACAGTATCTTTGCTCATGGCAATCTACAGAAACTAGGAATCAACTTTAAGTCCTCCCCCCTCCTGTCTCACTCCAAAGTACAGCAGCAGAATTTTAAATTGCTTGGAAAATATTTATTTTCGGGGGGGGGGAATGCATTTCAAATACTCTATGCTGTTTTAAGAACTTGGTCTGATAAACTTGCTTGTACCGAATAAACCCCAACCTTGGAATTTAAATGCATGGGGCTGTTCATGCAATAAACTGTTAGTATGAGAAGTACTTTACTCTTAAATCTCAAGAGCAAAATTATGCCAGAAGGCTGCAGCCAATTCTAAGAGGTATCATCCAACCTGGGGAATTTCAGAGCAGTACCCTTCACAGAGCAACGACACTTTCCCTTGAGGCACATTATGGCCCCGTTCACACTGTCCACTGCTGCTGGGTACTTTTAAATTGAATTTAGAGACAGAAATCCCTGCTCAGTGAATATATGAATAGTGTATGTTAAAACCAACAAAAATATTTTATCTCTCATAGTGTCATACTTTGTTTAAACTCTGGAGAGAGCTCTCCTTCTTGTGCTCTTGTATTTCATGGGCCTCAACTGCTTAATAAACCTCAACGAAAGTCATGAATTTGAGAGCAGGGGATACAGCTAAACAAGCATAAAGCTTGCATGCCCCTTCCTACCTATCAGTTTTATGGATGGTTAGAATTAGAAAAATAAAAACAGGACCTTAAGAGAAGGAAAATACGATGGAGTGGGATATCTCCTTGGTAAATAGAATATACTGTTTCAATTCACAAAGCATTTCAAACTTCTGGGTAATAAAAGCTCCATTATGTGCAGAGATAGAGCAGCAGAACACAGAAAAATCTAGTGATTCACAAGATGAATCATTCTGATGCATTACTCTTAACCCAGCACATGATCCTCCTTCCTTTGAGGTCAAGGCCGTGATCCCATCAAAATCCAGTTTTGGTCTCAGACCATTCATCCATCCCAATTAAGGAGAGGACAACTCTGTAGCAAGTATGCAGCTGCATTGACTTTCAGCAGACTTTAACTCAAAACCAAACTTCCTTGCTGGAGATGCAAAAAAACTGAGACAACACAGGTCAGAAGACTGTAGTTACAGACGTTTAATTACGATATAGTAGTGGAAGTGGGCTACTTCCCAACTCTACCAGGACACTTTTAGAACTGCATACCTGAAACATCGACTGAAAAGAGTGAACCAAGGAGTAAAGAGACAAAGAAAAATGGAAGAGGTTATTTGATATGTTAGACTAAAGGCTTCATGTCAACAACGTGGCTTTTCTGAAAAGCACAAAGCAGAGAATCATGAGACCCATCAGAGATATCCAGTAATGACAGAAATTCCAAAACTGCAGATTTATTTTTCAGGGAAACCTGAGAATTCTCACATCAACTGTTTACACTGGGTTATCTCATTTGGCATCAGCTGGAGTCTGACATGCATCCATCACTGAAAAATCTAGAATTCCTACATTGTCCAAGTCTAACAATATTACTCCCAGTA
Organism: Apaloderma vittatum; assembly: GCF_000703405.1. Lineage (NCBI taxonomy): Eukaryota > Metazoa > Chordata > Aves > Trogoniformes > Trogonidae > Apaloderma > Apaloderma vittatum. Next base: position 56,039 of record NW_009708513.1, on the reverse strand, counting down.
GATCTTCCACAAACATTTGTCTTCTCTGTGGTTCCAATACAGCATAGTAACAATACTACTTTCATGTTGAAACAATTACTTTTTACTGAGGAGTTTTAAAGATTTATTTTAAAATATCTGAAATGTAACAATTATTCTAAAGAATTTCTCAGTAGTACTGCTGAAATAAAGTATCGTGGCATCAAATTTAGTGCAGAGTGCTATGTACTAACCATTTAGAGTGCCATGACCTAGCTGATTTTTTAAAATAAAAATATCTCTGATGTCTTCTGGGTCTATCAGTATTTTGCTCTTCCTACAAACCCCTGTCAACAGATCAAAGATAGGTCATGTGCTCAGAAGCAGATAATGAATGTCAGACTCAGTCTTCAAAATAGAGTCAGTAAAAGCATACATGCTGTACAGATTGTGTAATTCAAAATAACTGCTGTCTGAACTACTGAAAATTAGTATGTGCTTAAGGAACAGTTTCAAATGTTAGCCTACAAAGTTTGCTTTGGCTAACGTGTTTTACCTTAATATGATGGGTAGAAGGCAGTGGGTACAATCCAAAGCCATCTACGATTATGAGAGTGCTTGTTATATTCTTTTTAATGAAATACATAGTTTAGTTGTTTCTTACCTCTCTTTTTCCACTCCCTGATGATTTACAGCATGGCTTTTATATGGACAGCTTGTCTGTTGTTGTGAAAACAATGCTGAGCTTGCAGCTTTATTTTGATTCCAGAGCTGAACTCTTTTTAAGATGGAATTTAGCCAGCTTCTGAGAAGAGCTATGTGACACGAGTCACTGCAGGAGAGAGATGGGGACTATGAGCTGTCAGTCCCATGCTCTACAGTCCAGGCAAACCAAAGAACAGCTGCAATGAGTTCTTTTACCCAAGATGTATTTGTTTTCTAACTAGAGAGAGAAGGCTGCCTATGTTATTAAAAAACATTTTGGTCTCAGCAAGAGAGAGTAGTGGATTTTTTTTTAAATAATGTAGACAGGAGCTTGCTACTATTTAAGTTTTGCATTTTTTGGCCCCTAAATGTTGCAGAAAGTCGTTGACTACAAAGCCAGGAAATATGGGCTGAGTCTTCTCAAGAAATTAGGGATTATATTGTGTTGCCAGAGATCATGGGGAGAGCCAGGTTGTTGGTTTGGTTTTGACACCTGGACAAAGAAAGTTAATTTTTGCAGACATAGTATCTGGTTTTAGTTGAGGCCCACACTGTACACTTCACTTGTTTAAGACTGACTCTAACCATTAGAAGTTAGCTCAAGAAGACTTGCCTCTTGCTAGGATTTCAGACGAGAGTTTCTCTAAAAACAACACAACTGCAGGGGAGACAGAACAGGGAGGAAAGTTTTGAGCTTTCCCTGAATTTCAGCAGAAATTAAGTCTATTAGGTTCTTAGAAAAACGCCTCCTTTGTTTAGTACATCTCCAAAGGTTAGTAGGATAGAGTTCAATATACCACTAAATCTTAATTTCCTGAGAGAAATCCAACAGTGATACAAAATGGTATGTAAATAATACTGTGGTCACCAACAGGATGCCATAAAAATGTGGTGGTGGGAAAAGCTGAGGGCAGATGACAGCTACGAGCAAGAGAAATCTTGCTCTCTTGGTGCATGGAATTTCATCTGCTCAGTAAATTACACAAGTTTTATACTCACATGTAACAAAATCCTCTCCACATTTGATTCAACATACTGCCTCAAGAAGCATCTCCAGACTCATAGAGATGATGATGATGATGATAATAATATCCAATGCTAAAATTTGTATCTTAAAATTTCACACAGATGTAAAACCATCACTCAATTCAGATTATTTATGTACTTCACCTTTAATGTGTACCATTTGGTTTATAAAATTAGTCCTAGACAAAACTATAAAAGATTAATTATGTAGGTTCCCATTCCTTGGCAATAAGAAACAGCTTTTTAGCAAGACATCCGCCACACTTCTTCATAAAAAATACAAGCTATGGAATTCAATGGGTATTCAAAAAATTACATGAAACATATTTTACTTAGGTCAAATAAATAATATGTACCTGTAAAAGTAACCTCTCAAAGGCAAGGAAGTTGTCCCATTTGGAAGTCTGAGGGTGCTTCAAAGTCTGGACCGTGGCCAGCACAAGCTGCAGAAGACCACAATGGTTCTCCAAAGCTTTGAGATTGTTTCTGAAAAGCTGAATGTATGAGTTGAGCTGTTCTGGGGTGACTCTGCCTGTGGAAAGGAAAACAGGACACAGCATTCAGTGGTGGCAAAAAGATTTTTTTAAATTACAGTGAATGGATTATAGAGAACTTTAGAGGCTCTCTCCATTATGGGTCTGATTCTAACTTGATTGCAATCACTGGGAGCTTCAGGCTTCAAGGTCAGGACAAAGGCTTACTTCATCCATGAATGGCTTAAAGTATGTGGTGTGGCAAGCATTTATCAATACACAGCAGATCCTGACATAAAGGGTAATATCATTTTTTGTCTTTAGGCATAGAGAAACATTCATTTAAGCTAGAGAAATAATATTTGATGACTACTTCTAAACAATGGTTGATGCCTCTGTTTTTTTCTTCAAAAGTCCAATGGGAATTTGTGAGCCTTTCACCTCACACCAAATCCAGCTTATTATTGAGGGCCCATTTTTAATCAGTGTGGACTCAAAAAATAATGGTAATGATTCAAGGAACTGGTTTTTGGAATTGTTCTTAGAAGGGACACTTCCAAGGCGTTTCTGAGATGCAGTAAGCATAGCATGATTTAACCTATTATTAGAAAATAAACACCCCAGTGTCCACACATTGGCCTGTAGATCTCCTTAAAAGAACGGCATGAGGGGAGTCAACAAAAACACTACAGGGCCACAAAAACACTACAGAACTAGTAGTTATTCCACCCAACTTTAGCATGCCAGTTAAACTGCTCATTCAATTTATGTTTTAGAAGTGATCTTTCCCAGGAAGGAAGGTCCAAAGTACCTCAGCTGCCCCCAGAAAATCATCACAGGCCATCACACATGCCATCAACACGCAAGGGAAAATGGTGTCAAAACACTGTCTTAATTGCTAGTCTGGACTGCAATCCAGTCCTGGGCTGGTTCCTGGCAGCCTCTGCCAGTAACAACTCATCTTCCTCAGGCAAACCAGACCTAAAGAACAGGGATATATAAGACAGAGTGAGGAAGACCCTTTAACTTAAACAGGCCGAGTTTTGGTGCCAGAAAGGCACTAGGCTGAGCTGACGCTAGGCAGTTCATGGCTTACACCACCGATCATTTTATTCAGTATTTTTCCATAAGGGAAAGATCTTTCCCACTTCTGTAAAGGAAAGACTGCTGCTGTGTTTCTTCTCTGTGTTTGGTTATATCATCACTTTACAAGGCTCTCCATCTGCCTCCATCCTTTCGATATCATATAAATCGTGAATAAACGAGTCCAACAGTGAATAAATGTTGAAAGCACTTTTCCTTAGTTCCAGTGATACCAGGGGCAATCTTTGGAAGAGCATTTAGATTAGGGAAAGCTGCTACATAATGCAAAAACACACAGACTCTTTATGTGAATTTTAACTGAAAGCATCAAATGGAAAATCAGCAAATTAACACACAAATCAAGCTGACACCACTCAGTAGGCAGGAGAGCTGACAAAAGGCTTCCACGGTTAGCCCACGTAGGCTAAAACAGCAACCACAGCCATGTGTGTTTTTAGACTAAACACTGGAGCTTTCAGTCTTGTTTTATTTCTTTTAAAGCTGTGTCAGGCAGATTTACACGGTGATTTGAAAATGTCAGTCCATGATGCCTTGCAGCATACCTTTGGTAATGACTGCATTATTACCTATAGCAGTCCTGATATATTGTGGCATATTCAGAATCTGATAACTTGGTTCAACTGAGCAAACATCAAGTTGCCAGCCTTTCCCTCGTATGAAGCAGTAAAATGGGAGGGCTTTCAAGGCTTCTGATTTCAATTTAAAAATAAAATAATTTTTCATGAGTTTTGTTTCATATTGTCCCTTGTGAAACTGAATCCAGATGCAGCAGTGGATGAGTCTGAGATCCATTCAGCACTATTTTAAACAGTTAAATTCTTTCCCACCCTCAGAGTACCACCAAAAGAAAGTCCAACACATATGTAAACACAAGTGAAATCCTGACTTCAGCAAGCCATTAACAAAACTTTAATTGGCACTAAAAAGTCCAGCTTCTCATCTGTGATACTGTAAATACCCATGGAACTACTCGGATCCAGGGCCCATCTAGTTTCTACAATGAAATCTCCCTGGACAGCTGGCTGATAAATACAACTGTTAGAGAAGATGAGGAAAGGAATTTGGAAAAGTGATTAGTGGTAATCAGCAATTAAATGACATTTCTTGAGACATAAATGTTCAACCACCTTCCCTTCTGCTTGCTCACAGAGGGAGATTTCAGCACAACAGATTAAATTTAATCTAATCAAAACGTTATCAGCCTTTTACTTTTTTTAAGCCCCCTCTGCTCTTTTGGATCCTTTTGTGTTGCAGTGTGGCAGACAAATCCTATGAAACCAAGAGGAGACAGACACCAACCACATCATCATGTTTCAGCTGTCATTTTGTTCTTCTAAAGCATATCCAGAGATTCTCAGACAGAAGATGGCAACTACTGCCAGAAAGGACCATGTAAGAGTCTGGCTCTGCTCTCTTCGCCTCTTCCTGGTCCATCACAGTCATACTCTGCTCCAAAGTCTACACCAACACTGAGCCAAGAGGTGTGTGTGGGCACCAAAGTCTGACATGTGAGGACTACATTAAGCTGGCAAAGCACTTGATCATTTTTTAATTCCTAGATGTGGGAAGAAGGAGAAGTATGACCTCAATCACCCTTAAGGAGTTTAAAAGTACTGATAGTCTTTCTTGCACAAACACCAGGAATTCCATATTGCCTGGGAAGTAACCTTTGCCATTAATCATTATCAAGTGTAGCATGTGTGAACCAGGTATATTTATCCCAAACCCTCTCAATGACATTAAATCACTATACAGGGCTCAACAAAAATAACATCTACTGAATGCAACATTAAAAAAAAAAAAGGTTTCAAAGCTTCACGCCTCTTCCCAAATACAGCAGAGAGGATAAAATGAGTAGGTGGTTACTGGGGGGTAAAACTCAAAAGTTAATAGAATACAGAAGGATGGGGAGCAGGCAAAGAAAACTAACACTGATAGACTGTTAATGGGAGTAGTGCAAGAATTAGATCAGCTAAGAAACTGTGAATGGTTAGTTAGGAAAAAAGTATTTGTGCGCTAATAAAAGAATCTTGTGGAACAGAACGAAAAAAATACTGTAGGGAATGAAAGTGGACGTTAAAGAAGTAACAGAAACATGATGAACTAGGTACCAGTCTCACTATTGAAGAGTCAGTTCCATCCAGGAAACACTGAAAGTCAGCATGATAAAGCAGCTCTGTATTTTCACTAATGCAATAAACTTAGGACAAAAAGTAAGAGATAACAGAAGCTAGGCTAGACTAGGAAAAAAACCAAGAATATTTATGTCTAAGAAATGGAGAAGATTAGCTACCTTATCAGTCTGATGTTAGAAGTATGAAAACCTTCAAGACAAGTATCCAAGAAAAAAGCACCTTACATCACAGAGATAAGGGGGACAAAATGCAAAGTACGTTTATCAAAGAATATCATGTCAAACTGATATGTAACCAATTAATGAAATAATTATAATGCACATCGATTTAGCATAGCATTATCTATGACATAACCATATTTATGGGGGAAAAGACTAAGATTAGAAGAATTGTAAGATATGCAAAAAATTTCCAAGAGCAGATGGCAGGTAATATGCAAAAAAGAAATACAAGTATATAAAAATAGATAAAATAAAATATGGATGTGCTTGTGTGAGCATGTACATATTTATAGCACAAATTTTGGTACTAACAGTGCCAAAATGGGTACTATCACAACCTTGTGAAACATCATTAATACTGAAAAAGAGCACAAGGCACAGCTGGATTACTTTGAGCACTGGACTAACGTAAGTGGGATGAGATTTAACAAAATCACACATTTTAAAGATAAGAGCATCTGCTGTAAATTGAGAGTTAAAACCTGGAAATGACAGAAGAAGGAAATTATGTCTAAGCCTCCTCAGTGTAAATAAGCAGCTAGAATCCATATCAGGTGGTATAGTTACAGTAAAAACAGGACTGTAGTAATACCTCAGTATAAAGCTTCCCCTCTTGGAGCACTCCATGCAGCTCAAATCACCCCAATTCCTGGAAATTTAACTCAAAATTTTGCTGCTTGCACAGAGAGGCTACTATAATGATTAGGGGGACATAGAACTTAAGTTAGGAAAACAAAATACAAATGCCTGGCTTATACAGGCTTCCTGCCCCATCTGGAAAAAAAATCAGACATCTCGTACAAATACACAGAAAATGTTTACATTAAGGGTCAATATTGCTAATAAAATCAATGGGCATAAAGCATGAATATATTTACACAAAATATTAAGAAACATACTGCTGCATCAATCATCCAGTAGGGGAGAGAAGAGTGGAGGCAAACAAATTTAACTTGTTCTAAGGGGAGGTTTGATGAGTGTCTACTGAGCAGTTGCACAAACGCTCACAAGACTTAATTCAATAAAAATGGCCCCTTTCAGTCCTTCATTCCTACGATAATTAATTTGCAAACATATTCAGACATACAGATGTTGAATTCCACCTCCAACTTTCAAGAATTCAAGGCAGATCCCAAGAGAACTAGAGATCTCTTTTGCCAACTTTTAAATTACAGAAGCTATAGCTTGTATTTTTAAAAAAATAATTAATTGAAATAAAACATTTTTTGTTAAATATGAAAATAGCAGCACAGAATATCAACATCTGAAATACTATAACAAATAGAAAATGTACAGTTAATACTACAAATTATGATGTTTACAGTTAGACCAAAGGGAAGAAATAATTCTACTACTAGTAAAGCAGATCACTCAAGTTAGACATACTGGAGCAGAAATTAGCAGCAACTGTTGTTAAAGATCTGTCAAAAATCTGGTTTTGAGTAGTAAGAGCAGCCTGAGTAGAATAGACTTTTACCTCAACAGTTAAACAAAAAGTTAACCGGACAGACCACATTTGTAGACATCAAGACAGGACTCCACAGGATGATTTTTTTCTATTAATGCTGCAGTGTCCTTAGTGTAATGCAGGCATCACTTCAAGAAAATAATTCTTTTTCAAGATAGATGTAATGGTATAAGCAAGTTTTTAAAATTCAGAATCTCAAAGTGCTCCTTTTTTTTTTTTTTTTACATAGAAATATATGGATGAACGAGGTGTCTAAAGAGCAAAGGTCAGAATTATCAATGCACTGTTCCAAACATAAAATCCTTATTTTTTCATCTAACACTTAGTTAATTATCTCCATAGGGACAAGAAAACAAGTAAAGAGGAAAGTACATTTTGTGACCAATTGAACAAATAAGTGGATGCTTTTCCAAGACTACAGGAACCGCCAAATACGCGTAGCTTTAAACTTTATTCAATTTTATGCAAGAACACAGTTTGAGCTTCATTGGCTAGAGCGCGTGTGCCGAGGTCCATTTCTCATTTGACAGAACCACAAACAAGAAAAGACCTTGGCACACTTATGTTCACAGGCGAGATTTTTCAAGGCAGCAGAGGGATGAAAAATTCCAAATAAATTGTTTTCCTTGTCCACAGTCTTAGGAATATAGACCTATCTCTCCCGGTAGCTTGCCTCAGATCATGTCCAATGCCGGATACTTGCAAGGAATGTAGAAAGCTCTCGTACTCCACAAAGCCAATTGGGCAACAGTACCGCTAAGGGAGTCGGATATTTTGCGAACTAAGTGAGAGCAATTTAGTAGAACAGATGACGCTCCTTATGTCTCCTTGTTAGTGTGATTTCCAGATGTTATTATTAACTCAAAATGCTTTTGTACCTCTTGGGAAGTTTCAGTAACACTCTTTAACAGCAAGTGCCACAAAAATAATTTGATCTCATCTTTTGTTTAGTTAACTTTAAAAGTCATCCAATCCTTAAGTTGTTAATAAAGAAGAAAAGAATGCCACCTAATCCCTAGTTTTCTGGAGAGATGAAAAGTAGGCCAGTATGAGATGCTGTTTGGCTGGCTTCTCCAGAGTAAGGCTCTGGACCTGAAGAGCACTAAACCTTACAGCAGACTAAAAGCAGATGTTGCAGGCTTATTTCTAAGGGTGTACGCTCATCTCCCACAAGCACAAACCCATCTGCTCTGGGGTTGATGGACACTTGTAAGCCTCTCTCCTTTCATGTTGCAGGAGCACTAATATCTACATAACCCCATGCTCACAGGTGAAAGCACAAACAGCAAGTGCCCACTACAGTGATCCCAGAGAAAGTCCTTCTTGGGGGTCTGAGCAGGCCTTGCAGTACACCCCAAACCACCTTGGAGGTCAGCCATTCTTCCCTGCCTCTTGTGGGCTTTGCAGTGCATCTCGAGTCACTCCAGAGTGGTGGATCTTCAGGGAGGCAGAGCCTGTCACGTCACACGTCTGAAGGAGTGTGTATAGCAGTGCCTTGCAAGCCATTGATAATGATGACAACTATGCTGAGGTTTAGCAAATTCTGGAATAGAGGTACACACCCAGAAGAAATAAAGCTGGATTCTCCTTACTACTCAGCTAACGCTTACTGTGGTCATATTTTGTTACCTTACTTTTCACCTCTTCCATCAGGTTAATAAATACCAAGTACTAGGCCAAGTCCTAACCAGAGGGTCTCCAGCCCTAAAAATCAACAGTAACCCTTGAAAACAGTAATTCACTGTGACTGTAAAGGGACTTGAAATCTGCAAATTTGATTGAATCATCTTCTGGATGCTTTAAACTTCTTGCAGAAATGAATCAACTTGTTTGTCTTAAAATAGGAGGCCCAAAGGATTTCAGGTTGCGTGTGCGTGTCCTCATTTAGCACTAAGACATACATTTTCAGACACTAAGTACTTCATCATGTTCTTGGCATGCTGTCCCAGAGAAAGGCAGGTCGTTGTTCTTCTTTGGTACATTATTCACAGGACAGATTATTTCTCTGATGATTTCTGGAAGACTTCTGCAGTTGAGAATACCCTAACAATCATTTTGGGTGGTAAGCAAACAAATAGGGATGGAAAACATGATGTATGAGTACATACGTATGTCATTCACCATGTCTCTTGTGTAACGAGTCATCCTTTGTGGGAATGAATGATGAGGCTTATATAAAAAAGCACTGGACAAGCCACCCAGTTTGACTGTATTGCCATGCTCCACCTCGAGTCTTTCACTCAGAGACTTTGCAAGCCCACCAGGACATACTTTATCTTTGGTTTAAATCCTTCGGTAAGGGCTCTTCTCAGTGATGCTTCGCTCCTTTACTTCTCCATCACTTGCAGCTACTTTCCTCCAGTCTGCTCCCTCCTTTTTTTGTCTATATGGCTCATTTCTTAACGTAAAGAAATTATGAAGCCCTTTCTGTCATCTAGGACACACAAAGCACAGTACTTAGTGCTGATACCCAAAACTACTCCAGTGTTCCAGCAAACAGAGGTGCCACGTGTTTCCATTGCAAGCCAAGTAGACACCAGAACTGGTATGTCCCAATCTATATTGATGAACTCTCCTGCTGATGTAAAACACTGTTATTATGGCTGAAGCACCTTATGAAATGAAGATAATCACAGCACACGGGTACAAGTTTTATCTTAATTCCAACCAGGCTGCTTTGCCACAGATATAAATACAAGCAATTGCAATAAATTTCCTTTTTCCTTGGATATAAAGAATAAGTGGTTTATTTTTTACCTAGGTTTGAGTGGCTTAAGGGACCTGCCTCCGTGTTTTTAACCATGTTTTTATCATCCCAAATGGACAGCCTACAAGTACCTTTTTTCTTAAAAAAAACCAAAACACAATAGACTTCAAATTCAAATCTTCATAACATTTCTCTTCAAGACTGAGAAGATATAATGGACCTCAACATCATCAAAAAAATAAAGTAAGCTTAGTGAATAAAAGAAATTTCTGGTGTTTACCTGAAAAAAAAAAACCTAATAAATTTTAGCAGAGAACAGAAGATGGCAATACAAGCAGTTCTTTTCAGGAAGTTGCATCAGCATTCAGTAACTAATAGTATCTGTAATACTTTATATATATGTTTCATATATGAATATATAAAATAATTTATTTCTATATAGAAGAATTACTGATCTGTCTTTATACCTTCTACTGACTAACAGGTAAGCAAAACTGGAAGAAGCATTTCAGCCTTTCCTGGGCAATTTGGTTTGTTTGATATCAAAGTTGTTAGTTTAGCTGCATTAGGAACACTGTGACTAACTACAGATTCCAGCCAGTGAAGACATACTGTTTCTTATCTCTCAAAACAATACTAGTTACCAGTATATATGCAAGGAAATATTATTTAATTTTTTAACCTTTTAACCCACAGTAATAGCCTTTAAAAGATAAAAAGCATAAAAAAATTACAACAACATATACTTTAGGTTAAATCTTTCTTTCAAAGCTTCACAAATGTTTACCTGTACATTAATATTTACTCCTAACTATTGTGAACATCATGTAAATTGTCTTGAGAAAGACCACGTTAATATAGGTTTTTAACAATACTTTTATTAACACAAAAAGGCTTCAAACTGAAGTTAATATAAGCTTTGCAGTATCACATTAGCAAAGAATACAAATAATGAAAAGATGTACTTGCAGAACTCCTGCAAGAGCAACACACTTCTGTTTTCTTTTAAATTTTTAAGTATTATCTTTAACTTTAATCAGAACCAGGCATTGAAGGAGACCTGGCCACTAGTTCACATTTTAAGTGTTTGGGTTTACTGTCTAGAAAAAATAATTGCAATTTTTTAAAAAAAGACAAAAAGAAAATGCAGACTTTATCCACAAAGTCCAGACGCACAGAAAGACTATTGTCACCCCACTCCCTTCTTAAAAGTAACAATAAGGTTAGCCAAATAGTTCTGCATCCATGTGCCAACTACAATTTAACCAAAGATAACACACTATCAGCACATTTCTCTGTTTCACATCACTGCACAGGGTGCTGCGTTTCATTTCCATCTGCTAACTGTTTTACAGCAATGAAGTGCAAAGTAAATGAGGTATGAGACACAAATAAGACACGCTTTACAATTTTATTAGGGCTTGAACATTTATGCATCTTGCACCACAAGAGACTATTTAGCATGCAGCAGGTTATTCACTGAACAATAAGAGACAGTTGAGACAAAAATGCATTTACTGAAATTTTGCAACCTAACTTCACCTACAGACTGTTACTTCTGCGAGAATATTAAGTCACAGAATAAAAAACCACCCTGAAAAATTCAATAAGAGCTTAGGGTAAAACATGGTACTCGGTACTTCAGAAACAATTCAAGTCTTTCTTTAAACTTAAATTAAGGTAAATTCATATAATATATGCATAATGCAGTAGTCATTAAACAAACAAACAACTCTAAACACAAACCAACCCACAACACTCAGAACAAATCTGAACAACACTTGGTTTCCGAGACAAGAAGAGCAAAAAGCCATTTACATTCACCTGGAGGGAATACCTTTCTAAAATATTGAGGGAGAAATTCTGCCTCCAGATAAACTTCTTCCTATAGAGAAAGTAGAGGACATTCTATCTACACAACTTCTATTTTTTCTTCAATGCTATTCTGAGTAATTTCAGTTTGGGATTAGAACATCTCTCCTAACCTCTTCTAGTTAAAATGTATTTCATTTTGTTATGTGTGCACTTCATATCATCTGTCTCAGTCTCCTCTAAATTAGGCATGTGTGTTGGGTTTGTGTGGCAAGGTTTTAGGAGTGGGGGAGCTACAGGGGTGGCTTCTGTGAGAAGCTGCTGGAAGCTTCTCCGATAACTGATAAAGCCTATGCCAACCAGCGCCAAGACAAACCCACCGCCGGCCAAGGCTGAGCCCACCAGTGGCGGTGGTAGAACCTCTGGGATAATGTGTTTGAGAAGGTGAAACATACCTGCACAACTGCAGCCAGCGGGAGGAGTGAGAATATGGGAGAGAGACAACTCTACACATGCCAAGGTCAGTGAAGAAGGAGGGGGAGAAGGCGCTTCAGGTGCCAGGGCAGAGGTTCCCCTGCACCCCAGGTGAACCCTTCAGGTAGTTGTAGAGAGTGACAAGGTCCCCCTGAGTCTCCTCCAGGCTGAACAGCCCCAGCTCCCTCAGCCTCTCCCCATGGGACTTTCCCTCAAGTCC
>NW_009708513.1:41653-43432 GCF_000703405.1 Apaloderma vittatum | reverse complement strand
AGAAAATTGGGAGCAGAGCTGCACCTGGGAAGAAGGGAGGGGTGTGGGGAAGGTATTCTTAAGATTTGGTTTTATTTCTCATTATCCTACTCTGATCTGATTGGTAATAAATTAAACTGCTTTCTCCAGTTTGAGTCTGTTTTGCCCATGACAGTAATCGGTGAGTGATCTCTCCCTGTCCTTATCTTGACCCATGAACATTTTTGTTTTATGTTCTCTGTGCAGCTGAGGAGGGAAGTGACAGAGTGGCTTTGGCCGGCACCTCGTGTGCAGCCAGGGCCAACCCACCATAGCATTGCTTCCTCTAATCACAGGGCAGGACTTAACTCCCAGAACCACTTCCAAACCCATTCCCAAAAGCTCTAGCTGTTGTTGCAGTAAGAGAAGCCAGCGGGTTTGCACGTTCCACGTTATTCTTTTCATGTGTACAATTAAGATGAAGATTTAGTATTTCAAGCTACCTTTTTTCAGACAGGATATGTAAATGACCCAGATGTTCTATTGTAATTTTTACCTCTCTTCCCTCCTCAATAAGATGGATTTTATTGTGCGTAATTCCTGGAAAAAAAATGCACTTTGAGAGTCAAATTAATATTTTGCCATTAAAGAGGTACAAACCAGTGCACAAATAACAGGCAGATGTGGTGTTTTCCCCAAGTCATAGGAAACATAGCAGGAACACAACCTGCTGAAAGACAATTTAAGAAAGGGGAGAAAGAAAGAAAAGGTGAGAGACTAAGGAAATTGGTAAGTAAAAAAAAGAAAAACCAGCTCCGTTGGCTAAGCAGCTCCAAGAACAACAGAGCTAGATAAGAACAAGCTACCTAGAGCTGCCTTTATCACTTTCAATTTTTCTTCTTCCTCATTAAGCATACTACATTGCTCCACCAATTAAGGAGTTTCTTCACTTTTAAACTAATTGATATTAAAGAGTCACTCTATCTCTTTATTTGTCTTCAAGATCTTCTACAAATAAAATACAGTTAGCAACAGTAAGCTTAAGTAACTATACAAAAGAAGTCCTCTCATTTTTTATGTTTCCAAAGTTTGAGCAAAAGTCCAACAAGAATTAAAATTTATTATTTGCTAGCACAATATTTCAACATTTGGGACACAGCAGTTTCCAGTTCTCTGTTAAACTGTAGAAACAATGGCATTCACTACGAACACATCTCATGGATGCCCGCAGACACTAGAAAGGCTTTTCCCACACTGAACATGCTGTTCTGCAACAATCATAAGGTTCTTTTCAAACACTTTTCCTGTGTTTCTTTCACGTGCGATAGTCTAATAGCGGATCTGTGACCTAAATCCCTCTAAAGGCCAGGATTAAATGTGTCTGTCAAGCTGAACATGAATCAGCCCTACACCCTTGCAGCAATGGAAGCCAAACGTGTACTAGACGGCATCAGCACAAAGGCAGCCAGTGGCAGAGGGAAGTGGTTATAAACCTCTGTGTAGCCCTCTATTTAGAGACAGCATCTGAAGTGTGATCGTCTGGGCTCCACAGTACAAGACACATTAGTACAGGTCCAGAGAAGAATCACTATAAAGGTTTAGGGAGCTAGAGAAAATGATGGACAACGGCTGAATGGAGATGGGTTTACTTAGTCTTAAGAAATAAAAGCAGGGAAGGGAGCTACTTACTGTCTTCAAGAATATAATGAGAGATTACAAAGAAGACTGAATCAGACTTCTTGGAAGTGCACAGAGAGAGGACAAGAAGGAATGGTTGCACACTGCAGCAACTGAAAAGTCAAACTGTACATAAAGAACATT